>NW_011889174.1:1210738-1215466 GCF_000151845.1 Pteropus vampyrus
TAATTGTGTGAATAAAAACAGATTTATTTTCAGAAATGCAAATGAAACACCTGGAATAACTGAAAATAATATAGTGGTTTTTCTTATATTATCACTCCATATTGTATATATTATCTGATTTATCAAAAATATTTTGAAATAATACTTAGACCTAGATCCTCCTCAAAAAAAACTGCTTTTCTCATGCTGCCTTTTTCTACAGCAAAACTCTGGAAAGAGTTCACTCTACTTCTTCTCTGCACTTCTGCTAATGCTGTTCTCTCTTGAACACTCTCCGGTGAGTCTTTTATTATCATTGCTCTATCTAATCTCCTTTTGTTAAGATCATCAGTTACCTCCATGATACCAAATGCAAGGTCATTCACTATCTGACAGAGGTCATTGCTTCCACCTTAAATACTTTCTTCACCTCCCACCATTCTGGCTGTTCCTGCTAGTCTTTCTATACTAGATCCTTCTAAGTGTCCCATCTTTTAAATGATGGGGAGCCCCTTCGGTATCATGTAAAGATCAGTCCGTTAGGCCTTTTTTCTTCAAAACCACACATGCACTAGAGGGCACATCTAGTCCTGTGGCTTTAAATACCTTCTCTAATGCCAAACACTCCAAAAATTAAATCTCTATTCAAAAAAATTTCACCTGAAATCTTGAGTCATATATGTCCAATAGGCATCTTGAACTTAGGATAAACCAAACTCCTGATTCCCTCACCACCACCACCACCACCACCACCACCGCCACCACCACCACCACCAACATAAAACTTGCTTTTCACAGGGTTTTTCCCTAGATCAGTACTTGATCCTACACTTCTCCCAGTTGCTCGGGCTCTAAACTGAAATTATCCTTAACTCCTCTTTCATTACTGTCCCTTTGCCAATCAATTTGCAAATCCTATAAGCTCTATGTTCAAAATATATCTTGACTATGGCTACTTGTTATCACCTTTATTCTACCATCCTGCTCCAAGCCACCATTATCCATAACTAGTCTCTTTACTTCAACCTTTCCCCCACAATCCATTCTACACACAAGAATCAAAATAATCTTTTAAAACATAAGTCAAATGATATTAATCCTCTGTTCAAACTCTCCAAAAGCTTCTGACCTCCGAGTAAATCCTAAGCCCCTACAGTAGGCTCTATGGCACTACATAAAACAGTCCTCCACAAACTCTCCCATCTCCTTTTCCTCCACCCTACGCTACGCTCACTGCATTCCAGCTACTCGGGCCTTCTCACATTTCCTGAGTGATCCAAGCATGCTCCCATCCCGCTGGCCGGCATATTCTACCTCAGATAACCACATGGCTTGTCTCTCATTTTTTCCATGTTTCTCTTTAAATACCTCCCATCGGAGGGGTCTTTTATAAACACTTATTTAAAACGCTATTTGTTCACCTCATTCTTCTTTATTCTACTTAACTTTTTCTCGCATTCACTATAACCAACTGACATTTATATTTGTTTGTTTGGGGGTCGTGTCCTCCCATCAAAATGTTCAAAACAGATCAGTCAGTGAGTGAGTCTGTTGTGTTTACTGCTGTGGCCAGGATGTGAAATGGTGCCTGGTTCTTAGTAGGTGTTCAAGATTATATGTGTTGAAGGTATGAGGGAATCAATGAATAGTTTTATTTACTGAGTAATTGTTTTATTATTTTTTATAACTATATAAACATTACATTGTTTTTGAAACTGTTTTCCCTTTTGTAAGTTGATGTTTTCAATACGCTCCTTTCTTTCAAGGTAATGAAACTAACAGTTATCTTATGATATACATCCCTTAAAATATAAAACTTACCTGGTAAATTCCATTACTTTTTGTGTTGTATTTTTAACATTATGTTTTATATGCTAGCGTAAACTTTACTGTTGACATAAATGTTTTATTTGTTTAAAAAGATAATATTGAAATAACAATGCTATGTATTAGAGCACCTTTGTTATTTGGGGGCCATTTTCCTAAAGCCCAATATTTTAATAATCTAATTGGAAATCATCCCAGTATCAAATGCTGTAATTTTTCTGAATATACCAATTAACACTTTGAAAATATAAGGTACTTCTTATTTCTGTTATGCCTGACGCTGTTACGTAATTTGTTTCTGTTTTATGTAAAATATTTTAATGAAGTGTTTTAGCACATTCTCATTAATATGGCAACCCTTATACAAATGATAATAGTTTTAGGAACACACATAAATGCACATGGTAATGTCTAAATATATTCATTAAAGGGTGTATTTAGAAAATGATGGGAAAATAATTGCAAAGCTTTTGTTTTGGGGATACTAGTATTTTCTCACTCATACTAATAAAAATTACCCAAGTTAATCAAAAGAAAGTGAATTTTAAAGTTGGCTTGGAATGTCTTTCATATTCTCCCCCACCCCACCATTACCTACATTTTGGCTTTATTTGATTTCCAATGAGAACCTTCATTTTTATCATAACTGGATAAACTGAAGTACTCTACAAAATGTGCACATTTCTATTTATGAAATATACTCTCTCCATATATTGCTCATGTTTCTCTCATCCCTTCTCACTCTTCCTTTATTCTATCAGCTTCAACATTCATGCTCTTACCTTGGATTTAGTGATTACATTCTCTGTTGATTGTATTCCCACATATCTCGTTTTTGCTTGAAAATGATATACTAATGATGTTTCTTTTTTTCAGTCTCTGCCTTTTATTTTTCTTAATTTCTCCTAAAATGATTTCATCCTAATCACACTTTCACTATCATTTGCATAGTAAATAATTAGAACATTGTGAATCTCATCATCCTGGTAACTAATGATAAACTCAGGTTTGACATCATTGAAAAGATGAAGAACATCATTGTTCTCTTAAATTTTTTCCATTTTCATTTTTCTGATCTGTATTACTCATTCCACTCTATACTTCTCCAATTTATGAGTCTGGTGTATTCCCACCCCACCATAGATGATAGATAGATAGATAGATCTCATTCCACTCTATACTTCTCCAATTTATGAGTCTGGTGTATTCCCACCCCACCCCCCACCCCCTGCTCCTTTTTTTCTGTCTTCAAAATTATAAACTTATAAATGTTATAAGTAACTACTTATAAATGATAGAATTTATTGAAAATTGATTAATTTCAAATTATAAATTTTGCTGTTGTATTCAAATCAAAACATAAAATTATTTAGAGGACTATAACGATAAATAAAACAGCATAAAGTTATAGAAAATTTTGTCTTATTACTACACTATGGAGGTAGATACGACTAAAATAAAAATTTCAAACTTATTGATGTATTATTTTTCCCTTAGCTCTAAAATCTATGCTCTCCTTTCATCTTGTTAACTGAAACATTTTTTCATATAAACTTTCATAATTACCTTCTACCCACTGGGTTTTTAAGCTTGTTCACTAATCTCTCTCAGTTGTACAATGTTTAGAGTTTGAAATCCATGTTTATACTCCTAAAAGTGCTGAACTTCATAACAGCACTGGGAGATAAACATCATCATTCTCCATAAGTAGCTGAATACATGGGGACTTACAAATGTTGGCTTTCTTTTTTATGTCAAATATCTTAGAAGGGGAACCAGAACCAGAATGCAAATATTCCACACCCTGGACAATTGCTAGCATTGAGTACCCCCACAGATTTCTCTAGAGTAGAACATTCATAAAAATAAATATGAAAACATTCTCTCAGTCATTCAGGGATTAGGAGTTCTACACTGGCATGAAAAATAAACATATAATGTATTTTGTTTCTTTCTCAACATGTGAGCATATATTTGTACAATTCCACTTTGTTTTGTGGGATGCATAATTTGGGCCTGCTCCGCTCAAGTGTTTAGTAGCCTTATCCTTATGTTTCTGGAGAGACAGATGTTAGGGAATATTTAGAGACTCCATTATTTAGGTTGCAATTTTTATTTCGATTAGATAATCAAGTTAGAATCTATAAATTTAGCATAGGAAGAAAAAGATAAGCTGAAGTAATTTGGGCTTGTCATTTTTCCTCTCTTGACCTCAATTTCTTTATCTAATAAAATGAAAGAGATAAACTCATTCATAATAATAATTAATGATAACAATGAAACCTATAAGGAATAGAAGACTTACTTTGGGCCAAACACTATGCTAAATCTTTACATTTATTATCTCATTTCATATTCGCAAAAACCTCTTCAGGTGGAAACTATTATTATTTCCATTTAACAGACGGTGAATCAATCTCAGAGAGTTAGCTTATTAAAATGACACCACTGATGAATGACTGAGTGAAACTGGGAACTTGGTCTGCTCCTTTCCGAAGTCTGTACTGAAATTCCAAGGCAGGGAAATTTTTTGCTGCTATAGTAGCCTCATGATTTCTAAGGTTCCCTACAGCAAGGATGCTTCATTATTATTTTCTATTAAACAAACATGGAATTATCTCCTGTTTTCTCATTATCCATTGAAACTTTCAGGACTTGTTTCCTTAATTATAAATCAATATTTGTTGTTTAACTTAAACAACTAGGCAAGAGACCGATAAATAGAAAGTCACTGGAAGTTCTTAAATTGATGTTGGATGTTGCTAAATTAAGAAATCTCATCATTCAAGGAGAACCTTGTTAATAAAATTTCAATTAAAGCAACATTGCATAGTTCTATTAACTGCAACAATGAAAGATATACCCCCAACAGTTTTTTCTCATTTGGAACATTATGTTTGAATAACCTTTCAACTATAGATG
>NW_011889174.1:1216336-1229515 GCF_000151845.1 Pteropus vampyrus
ATGGCCAAATATTCATTTATTAGCTTCTCAAGTCATTGTTCATCACTAATTTAAGATTGGCTCTAAATATCCATCTATTTTTCTGCCTTTTGAAAAAGCTCATATAGGAATCTCCAGGATCTTCGGCTGTTCTAGTACAAGACTCAAACTAAATATGGATCTGCAATTTTCCTTGGGTACCTCTTTAATTATCTTTTCTCCTCGTTAAGATCCAAAGTCCTGCAAACTCAAGTTATATCTACAGAGAAGTTCTACCCACACAGCCCTGAGCTTTCATACCTGCACTAAAAAAATGATCCTCAGTAAAAGACCTATGGCAGAAAAAGATAATAGAAAGGAAATGTGTGCTAACATTAGTAGAAGGAAAGTTACTGAGGAAATTCAAATGGTTAATACTTGGAAATTTTCATCAGCAGTATGTGGTAGAAGAGAATATTTATCATGGCCTCTGAGTGAGCAGGCTGGGAAAGCACCCATCACAGCTGCCCCCGTTCAGAAAACTTCTGAGAAGAATTTCTCAGGGAAGGAAATGTGAAAACAAGGAAAATTTCAATGTGGGAAGTAAAAGTTACAGACTTCGAGGATATTAGAGGATGAGACAGAAAGAGACAACAGTGTCTCAGGGACAAGAACTTCAGACATTTTTGTTGAGAAAGGAAAGGACTCAACAGAGAGTATCAACTGGAGTAAAGACTTCATTTGGCTTTTGCTTGAGGACTTTCTTAGTCTTCCCTTTTATCTTTCTGACATAAGGCCAACCTACTTTCTACAAATTTAATTTTTAATAAAAAATAAGTGTGGATTCCAAATGAGAAAATGTTTCTATATCTGGAAAAAGGTGAATTTTGTCTTTGAAATATTACGTTCTGCTTATTCTAATCAAAGACTGAATAAAATCTTTTGAAAGGAAACCACAGTAACAGTCTGTTTTGCTCACAAAAGAGAATTCATTCCATCAGTATTGATTCATTAAAAACAGATTGAAATAATATCTGCTTTGTCTCTGTTGACCTTCATGTTTTTATTATTGAGGTAAAATTGGTATATAGCATCATATAAGTCTCAAGTACAACATTTTAATTTGACATCTACATATACTACAAAGTGATCACCACCAAAAATCTAGTTACCATCAATCACCATACAATTGATCCCCTTCACCCATTTTGCTCACCTCCCAACCCACTTTCCTTCAGGTAACCACCAATCTGTTCTTTGTAACTAGGAATTTGTTTTTGATTTGTTTGTTCTTTTGTTTGTTTTGGGTTTTTTTGTTCATTTGTTTGTTTGTTTGTTTGTTTTTGGATTCCACATATGAGGGAATTCAAAGGCAAGGAAAACAAAAGCTAAAAAAAATAAAATGGGCCTATATCAAACTAAAATACTTTTGCACAGCAAAGCAAACCGTCATCAAAATAAAAAAGACAACCTACTGAATAACCATTACCCTTGAATGAGGCTTTGTAAGCTCTTATAATAAATTTCCCCTGAGATTTTGGATATCAATTGCCATTTCCAGGAATTAATAAAAAAAAAGACACCGACAGAATCATAAACAGAAATCGAAAGAGCCCTGTTCCCTCTTCTTTCAGGATATCATTGTACAATAGAATAAGCACTGGATGAGAACCAGAATTTAAAATGAAGCCCCATGTCTGCAACTTTCTAGCTGCTTAATCCCAGACTAGTCACTTAAGCTTCCAAGCCTCAGCTTTATCTGGGGAACAAAGGTAATGACGGTGGACAATTCAAAAAATAAATAACATAAAAATGGTTAATAAACATATAGAATATTAAACTCAATAGTCAAATAAATAAAATTAAAATTGTCTAACAATGATCTCCCACATTTCCAGTATTGGCGAAGGCTAAATGAGACAGGCACTTTTACACTGTTGGAAATAAAATTTCAGTATGCACTAGGAACCTTAAAAATGCTAGTGTATTTGATTCAAATCTCTTTCTAGGAATCTATCTCAAGGAAATCATTTGGAAAACACAGACCATACTTTATCACAAAGATGATAATAAAAATTATTTATAACAGTGGAAAATTTGAGTCTTCTTCAATATTTGGAAGAAATCTCAAAATAAAATTGACCATTAGGTGTACATAACAATGAAACCTTAGAATATAATAATGCATATTGATATGTGTATGTGTTGGTTGGAAATCAGTTGTAACCTATCACAGTGGACTCATCAGCTGCTGAATATAAAGAGCTTTTATGTCCTTTTATATCCCAACTGTCATAATTCTAGTCTCCATTTGTGCATTTGTCAAAAGTTCCCCCTGTTTGCAGCATTTCTAGCAGACAAGTTTTTAAGGTCACTAGCTCACACATACTCCAGGCGAGCCCCTCAGCTCCCTACTAACAGCTGCTGATGGGTCTCCACCGAAAAACCAGTGATCACCACTGAAGTGCCCTCTCTGGTCTTATGGAGGAAACACTGCCTTTTTTGTTTCTTTAGTACACCTGAAAAGAATTGTGACATTTATTAAGTGTCTTTGAGAGCTCAAGAACAAAGAAAATGCAGCTCAGAAGGGAGCTGATTCCCACTGCAGGAAATGGCCAAATTGAATATCTCAAATCCATGTTTAAGGACTGACTTGGCCCACAACATGATTGCAAATGGGGAGGGACCATCACCCTTTCACACTACTCTTCATGCCTCAGATGTGAGATGTAACCAAAGTCCACCACCATGCGCTCATACCTCAAGAAAAAAAAAGGCACTGTTCTTTATGCCTCAGACTAATTGGGAGAAAAATCCATTGCATTTTGGTAATCCTATCTTCTACTACTGTAGTCTGTCTGACTCCTATAGCTAGGACCAGAGCTCACAGCCCACTTCTCATGCTTTGGCTTAGTCGATTCTATATACACCAAGAACAGTCTGGTCTACACGATGCTGTGCAAGCTTATTGTTGTATCTCGTTTGGCCAGGCAAACAGAAGATTAAGCTTGAGTATCCTTCACACTATAGTCTAAATCCCAATTTCCAATGAATAAATTCTTAGGTAGAAAGTGGAGTGAGGCACGTTCTAAGGCAGGAGCTGGCAAACTAGGCTCACTGGCCAAATCTGGCCAGTTGCTTATTTTGTAAATAACGTTTTATTGGAACTTAAACCTGCCCATTATTGAAATATCATCAATAGCTGCTTTTGTGCTGCGATGGCAGAGTTGAGTAATTGTGACAGAGATCATATAGCCTGCAAAGCTTTAAAATATTTACTATCTGACCCTTTGAAGAAAAGGCTCATTCTGTTCCCTGACCGTGTTGTGTTGGAAAACTATAAACTTTATTAGGTCACCTGGGGTCTGTGCTCCTGGATTCCTTTTAAAAACTGTTCTGTGGTATTTGCCACATTTCCAGGGAACTACTAAGGAATCAACCAAAAAAGGGGGTCACTCTTCTCTCAGGCTCTATTAGTTGTCCAGAATGTTTTGTCCCTGAGGAGGAAGGGAACAAGGTCCACTTCAGAAAGCCTCCTGATATCATAGAACATTTAGGTTCAAGGGTAACCCCTTCCCTTAGTCAAAAGAACATTGCTTTTTCCTTAAAATTTGAGAGCAGAAAGACTAGGACTAACTCATCATATTTTTCTCTCAAATCTATTGTTTGCTACCCTGATTCTTCCTATTACTTGAAGGGCTTGAACTCTTGAGACTTAAAAACCAGAAGTAGCTCCTCCTCTGCTGTCTTCTGCTGACACATCTTTTCCTTAAAACAAAGAGTCCAGAATAAGCTCTCACCTTGAATTAGGGGTAGAGGAAGAAAGGGGAGTAGGAAGTGCCAGGAGAAACAGGTTAAAATTTGGCTTATATTTCAAAAACATTATCCCACTGAAACCAATTGCTCAAATTCTTCCTCTCTTAGCAATAAAATATAGATCATGTGGCCAAGAACCAATGTCTGTTACCTACCTATTATACATACATATAAACCCATCCACCGCCCAAACACACATGCACTCAAAAAAAAAAAAAAAAACCCACACAATTAAATTGCCAACAGCACTTGAAGATCAGTTTTTACAGTACATATAAAAGATCAAAGTTCATATCTATCTATCCATCTATATCAAGATATATATCAAAAGTATATGTATATGTATCAAGATTTGTTATAAATCAGTAAAAAGACAGTAAAGAGCAAAGGACACAAATTAACAATCTACAAAAGCAAAGGACACAAATTAACAACCTACAAAAAAAAAGGATACAAGTGGTTATATAAATGTATACTAAAAAATATTAGCAGCAAATAAAGATAAAATCACCTAAAGATATTAACAGGAACACTGAATTTTGAAGGAGATGCTCGGAAACCTGCATTTTCAGTTAAGGACCTCAAATATTTCCAGAGCCTAAGGTTTGGGTCCCATCGATGTTGAAGAAATTATAGTTTCTCAGGGATATTAGTGTCTGACTAAATTAAGATGACAAATGATCTTAATCAGGAAAGTAAACTTTAAATTTTCTAAAGGAGTAATCAAAATACCAACAGAAAGCAAAAAATCACCATCACCACCAATAGCAATAATAGCAAACCAACAACAATCACATCTGGAGATGCTATCCTACTGAGAAGACATTTCCATCTCTACTCATTATTTTAATGTATTTTCCTGTAGTAAGTGTTTTCTAATTTACTTATATCACAACTTTTCCTGAACCTTTTTTTTTTAAGTAGTTTTTTTTTTCTTTAGGGTGACATTGGTTAACGAAATCCAGTAAGTTTCATCTGTACACTTTAACAGTAAGGCATATTTATGTTTACACTGTGCGTTCACCTCCCATAGTTAGATTTCTTTCTATCACCACATATTTGACCCCCTTTACCTTGTCTACCTCCCCCATCCTCTACCCTCTGGTAACCACTAGTCTATAGTCCATGTCCATGAGTCTCTATTTATTTGTCCTGTTCATTTGTTACTTTTAGGTTTATATCCTACATATAAGTGATATCATGTGATTTTTTACTTTTTCTGAACCTTTTTTTAAATAAAAACTTTTCTACTACTATTCAACTTCAAATATTTGCATGCCTATACACCTCCTTATCTAAGAAGATTTATTTTGCCTTAGCTTGGAAAGGAGGGATACTCAGTTTCTGATTTTCAGGTCTTTGGGCTTGTACACACTGCCTTGATTATAGATTTTCACTGATAGCACGGAAACTATATTAGCTGCCTAAATGAACATATGCCTCATATGAAAATCAAATACGTGCTTGATGATCCTGTTCCAGGTGCCACTTAGATGCACTCAAAGTGGGTAACATGATGATGGCATCCCAAAGACAAATGTGGGTCAAACAGCTTAAATAAAATTCTCTAGAAACAGACTTGTTTAAAGTGGCCTGTTCTGTGGTGACAATTACATTTGCATTTATTAATCAAACGTAAACAAGATATGCTATAAAGGAAAGGAAAATGAGAAACAGTTCAGCCATCACAAAATGATTATATTTAGAACACTGCCATCATCTCTTGGCAGAACTATCTTGTTGGCTTCATTTTGGAGCAGATTGCTTTGATTTTTCCCCCTATTCCAAAATTTAAGTGCCAGTTTCTGTAACTAGTACATTCATGCCAATGTTTGTTAACTGACCAGAAAACCAAAAAAAAAAAAAAAAAAAGCAAAAAAAAAAAAAAAAGCCAAAAACACAAAAAAATCACATTCTAGAAAACTTTATATGTGTTATTAGACTAGATTCTACTCCTAACCCCTATTTGGAAAGATTTTATTTAAAAAGTCTATAAAAAAAGTTCTGGTAAGAAGGATAATAGAATAAGCATGTATATAATTTGGTATCTTTCCTAACCTGCTCTACATTTGAATAATACTCATTCCCTTTTTCTGTGCTTAAATAGCACTTTTAAAAATTCCTCTATTATTGCATAAGTTGTATTGTATCATCATCATCTATTTAGATACCTGTCTTAGCTCCTCAGTCATGAGCAACTTGAGAAAGCCATCTGATATTATTGCCTCTAGCATGTATTGCTTAACAAATTTTAGCAAAGTGAATGAGTAACTCCATGACCAAAGAATAATAAAGTCATCCTTAAATATTTAAGTCTAGCCAGGCTGTGTAAAAATGATAGAACAAATCGTCTTATTCAATGTACAAAATGGACAATGTGAATAGTATTTGTTAATTCTTATTAGATATAAAATTCACTTAATTCTTTAGTACAAGATCCACACATGTGGACCCTCCATAAACACTACCAGTAATTTGCTTTTCCATTTGCACATGGTGAAGGAGTTCTGTGTAGGGTCTTTTAGAGGCAACCCTGATATGGCTGGCTCAGGTGAGCTTCTGTTAAAGGCAACTTAGTCCTTCTTTATTTACCATAAAGAATCTTTCCTCATCGAGATCGATAGCAAGAAATAGACTTTTCCTGAAGATTGTTACTAGTAGTTTTTACTGAAAATTTCGAGGAGAAGTAGAAGTTAAAATACACACCCCACATCCATCAGCTTAATTAATGTTACATTCATATTTTTGTTCTTCCTCAGATCATTCTCTGTCACACTATCCAGGATTTCTCTCACTTTCTCTGACCTTCCACCAGCCCAGTAGCTTTGTCCTCTACAAATCAGTATCTTCCAGAGGCCTTGCAGACATATCTTCCTTGTTATATGTAAAGCCTTATCCCTAGTCCTCACTTAGCCAGCTTCTCTCTTATATGGCCAGACCCACAGTAGACAAGTCATCTTTCAAGTAAATAAAAATATCATTATCTCATTATGTCTAAAATCTCTCGTGCAGTAGAAATTAGTTAAAATAAAGTTGTTGACCGGTAGAAAGTAATGCACTTCCAGTATTTGGAGGTTCTAAATAAAAAATTATTATGAATTTAGCATAAACCTTCAACAAGTTCTAAATATTAAAAGGGGATTAATACCTGTTATTTAAGAACTTTTTCCGAATTCTAATAATCCCATTATTCCTGTCCCAGATTTATAGGACTCTTTATGACCTCTTCTTTAATAGACCGTAGACTAGCTAGCATCACAGAAAGAGATATAATATGTTTACCATTTAATTCACTTACTCAATTCTATTTCATTCTTGAATGGAGTGGTAGGCACATAATATATGATCCAATGTTCTCTGAGAGTAATCTTCAGTGGTGAGAATGTGTGCTTTTATTTTCCCTTGTGTTCCACTACCCCCACCCACCCCACCACCACCACCACTTTTTTAATTTCTTTTCAAAATTCCTTATTTTCTTAATCATTTTTAGGTCAATCAAAGATCCCATTGTTTTCTTCTGTGATATCCAGTAACTTTCTGCTCATTTGTCCCTTGACTCCTCTTTCCCTGACACTCTTTTAGAAATTCTCTCCTTCCTCCTCCTGCCCCTCATCTGTGAGCAGTTCCCCAGTCCAGTCCTTGGAATGTCTCCTTGATGGAAAATTTTAGAAAAAGGGGACCCAAGTGCCTGGGGAAGTGAGCAGAGCTGGAAGGCAGGAGAAGAGCACTGAAATCAGCTTAGTTATTTACCTATAGTTGGTTTCCTAACATGTGTGTCTTTACCTGAAAAGATGCCCTTGTCAAAGCAGGGGAAAATTACTGACACAAGATGGAAATATCTGTAATCAAGAATTATCACAGCATGATGCATTAGGAGGTAAGTATTACAAGCAGTAGGAAAACTTTCCTTTAGTAGGAAAACCCTTGCATATTACAGAAGTGTTCTCTATAAGTGCACCCTGAATCTCTGAAGCAAATGACTCCAGAATCTCCAGACTCCCCAAACTAATGGGGGCAAGAGGAAATCTGAGAAGGATCCTTTCTGAGTGTGGGTGATGCAAAGCCTAGCAGCATATCCTAATTTAAATGCAATCAATCATTATTTCACACATAATATGTGTAAAGCAATTAAATATCTTAAAATTTAAGACATATAATACTGACAGTCTCCTAATAATATTTTATAAATATGCTGAGGGAAATCACTTTTTTCTTCCTCGAATCTGTCAAAGCAAAAATATCACTAGACTAAGTTAAACAGACAAAAAGATATTATTTAAGTTTATTACAATAGGAGAGAGATAGACCAGAACTCAGTCTGAACTAAACTCTACTGGGAAAAAAAAAAGCTGCTGGATTGTTTTTCAAAACTAGAGTGGGGAAATTGTAGGTCACTTGTGTTTGCTAATTGGTCTTACCCAAAAGGAAAGTAAACTTTCTCATATTTTCATGTCAGAAGGTCGTTTTACGAAGTGGAGTAAAGCACCTGTGGAAGTTAACCACTACCCACTCAGGATACTGGGAGATTTCTGATATCTAATAATCAATGATACTGACGTCATCTTCCTTGATGATTACATTTCAAAGGTTTGGCACGTAGGTCCTTGAGAAAGACATTCTTGGGTTGTCACACTGGCAAAAAGCCTGAAAAAGATTTACATATGTTTCAAAGAATAGAGAAAGAATTTGCGATTACAAATTTTCCAAAGTAAATGCTCTAAGAAAAGAGAGGTCAGGGGTGTAGAGCTGAGCCATTCTAGTCACAATATTTGGAGAATTTCTTTGACTCTCACTATTCAAAGAGGATAATTCATGCACTGTTTAAAAGAAGGGTTATTAGAGCAATGACAACCCTACAGCCATATCTCCTTCTAATAAAAGTTTTAAGATCATTGTCAATAAAATGCCATTTGGAATTTATTGTCTTCTAATTAATTAAAAAATAACATGTTTGCTTTAAGATCTACTTAATCTCCAATAATATGCAAAAACTGTACAATGGCATTTGTTATGATTTTGAATCATTCCTAGGATGACAATGTTGATGAGTGCAGAAAAGGATTTAATTGCATTAAAGAACTTTGAATTAAAAAAATGAATTTTATTTGGCTATGTCTTTATTCAGTGGTTCAAGATATTCCTAAAGTACCTGAAATAAACATTCAATTTGGAAAAGTGAAAATCCCATTTCCTCCTTCTTCAGTCTGTAGATTTCTTTCAACAAATATTTTTAATTCTTTTTATAAGCAAAGAATAATACTTCATGATTCAGTAGATTAAAAGAAAAATAAAGCTAATCTTTGCTCTTAAACCCATACACTACTAAAGCAGATTATGCAAGCTGCCAAACAGCTTTCATACAAGATAGATTTAAATTAGTGCCATAAAAGAATGTGAATTGCTGTGGCATTACCAAGAAAAGAAAGAGAAAATCCTATTAAGTAAGTCTCTTTCAGTTCACTAGTATCTTGGTCAAGAATAAAAAGAATGCAAGTAACATAAACCCCCTCAATTTCTTCCAACAAAAATGATAAAACATTAGTAAATATAAATTTATTTTGTGGAACCCAAGGCCAATGCATAAATGCAAATGGATCCAGAAAATGGATATTAAAGATACCGAAATTACTCTCTGTCTCTCTGGATTGGCATGATCTCTTATTCCTGCTTCTCACCTCTTCATTTTTCTCTTTTCTGCAGAATTGCCTTCTTTACTTTGGTACTCATAAGGCCAAACTTGGCTGACCCAGACTTTAATTGCATCACTTTTCAGTTCAAGAGCTAATAAAGACTGACCCATGTCTTGGAGACCCAAATCTGAGTAGCCTAAAGAAAATGTCTAAGGGGCCAGGCTTGGGCCAGATGACTGACTATCTTAGCCCAAAAGATAGCTACAGACAGGTTAAGGGTATTGAGATACAATGAATAGGATGAGGAACACCCAGATTTAGAAATTTAAATTAGGACACTAAAGCAAAATAAATCTAAGATAATAAGACATGTTTTTACTTAAGCAGTAATCACTACCTTTCATTAAAAAAAAAAAAAAAAACTTCTGTGGGATTACCTCAGGGATTAGGCTCTAAAGTCAGCACACATTGAAAAACCACTTAAAGACAAAAATTATCTTTGAAATATCTTGAAGAGCCCTAAATCTTTTCATTTTTGTGGTTTTATGTATATAACTACTATCTTATGGAATGCTTTGGATGCAAATAGCAAATAACCTTGACTCTATTGGCTTAAACAACAAGGACAAAAACGTGTCATCTCACAAACAAGTGGTCTAGGATTTGTAAATTCAGTTGTTCAGTGACATAATGGCACCAACATTCTTTTCACCTTCCTGTTGTGCCATGCTTAGCATGTCTGAGCACCACAGGCTAGCACCTCTCATGCTCACAAATGACCACTGCTGGCCAAAGACCCAGGTGGGAAGGTGTACAAGGTCTCTTCCTTGTTCATCTAACTTAATGAGTGATGCGAATTCTTTCCTGAAAACCCCTACCCTCAGTTGACCTTTCCCAAATCTTAGCAATGGGGTAGAACTCACTCTAAACAATCTGTAGTTAGAAAACTAGGATCACTGTAGTAGGTTTATCAGAATCAGAATTTATTCAGGAGCCATTCTGGGCAAAGCTGGACACCATATAGATTCAGGGCTCTTTCAACATGAAACAAGCAGAAAATGAATAATTTAGAACTCACAAGACTCTTAGTCCCAGTCATGTTTATGTTAGATATAATTAATGAAAAGAAAAGAGTAAAAATAAATTTCAGATTTTACCAAGCCCAGGCAATCCCAAGATAAATGATTTTGTGTGTACTGGCCATTGACATTCTGTGACCTGGTGATTTCTTTGGGAACTTCTTGTCTAGGCTGTGCAGGTGAGGCTCTAAAGCTCAAATGATGATTTAACAAGTGCAGTGAAATTATTATTTTATTCCAAATGGAAGCAATATGAATATATGTAGACAGCTTGTAAAAAATTCATTTGGGTAAGATGGAAGAATTATCTTCACTGGCCCAGTGGCTTTGTTGTTTAGCTCACAGAGAAACATGTTGCCCTTAGGTCCTGCACAGTGGTTCCCAACCTTTCTGGCACCAGGGACCAGGGCTTCTATGAGAATCTAACACCTGATCATCTGAGGTGGAGTTGAGTGGTGATGCTAGTGCTGGGGAATACAGATGAAGCTTCGCTGGCTTGCCTGCCAGTCACCTCCTGCTATGTGGCCTGGTTCCTCACAGGCCATGGACAGGTAGCGGTCTGTGGCCCAGGAGTTGGGGACACCTGCTGTAGAAGACCTGCCAGCAAAGGCTGAGGGTTATATGCCATGACTTCCATAGGACAACAACAGTGTCACATTATGGCTACTGGAAAGATCTACCTTTTTGTGTCTATTTGCACTAAAATCCCGCTAAGTTCTGGGAAACACTGCACTATTCTGTAGAAATTTGCCTTAAGACAACAGAAATAATTTATCTTAAATTCTTGCCCTCATGTCTTACTGAAGATTTGGATTTTTTTTAAGGACTTGTTTATTGTGCTTAACTGTAACTTCTGTGAGAGCAAGTCTTTGATATCTATAGCATCAAGTTTGAAACCAGGGTCACACTGATCAAAAAAGGTCCGACGAATGAAAAAAGCACATTTTCCTTCTTTACTAAGTTCTGCATTTTTACCCAAATCACAATATTCTATCAGTTGCCTTATAAATTCATAAATATTCTCAATACCTGAACGACGCAACTCACTCATGAAATGTTACATGCTCTTATTCTAGTATGCAAGATAGAAGTAAGCAAATAATATGTCAGGGACATTAAATGCCATGGGAAAGAAAATAAAGCAAGATAATGGAGATAAAAACTGATAATGAAGGTGTTATTTTTTATAATGATGTCGGGGAAGACACATGGATAAAGTGACATTTGAGCAGAGACTTGGAGTGACAAAGGAGCTGGCCATGCAAAACTGCAGGTAAAAAAAATAGCTGTGTTCCAGTGGAAACGTACACAAAGTGCACAGCCCATGAGGTGAGAGGGTGCTTGGCATGTGCTAGGACTAGCAGAGGCAACCAGCATAGCTAAAGTAATGGAGCAAACAAGCGGGGCATATAAATATTGCATATAAATATCCTCTTATCCTCTTAATATAGTGCTTTTTTCTCCCTAAGTAGGAGATAGGGGCAGAAAGCCTGACAGTAGAGCAGAAGCATATCACATGGGGTTTTTCATCCACGGTAAAAACTTCAAATTTTACTTTGATTCAAAATCAAAAGCTATTTTAGAAATTATTTTAAAGCCCTACATTAAGATCATACTAACGCTCAAATTTCTCTGATTTAACTATTTTTCTTTTGCATAAAAATACAAAAACAATACTCTACAAAGTTATGGTGTTACAAATTTACAATTACAAAGTTACAATTAAATGCTGAAAATCTTTTTCTCTAGTTCAGTATTCTTCTTTTATCTCAGCAGCACCAAAATACTGTTTATTGTCTTTTCCAAATTTTATATTTTGCCATAGATTTTAACTAAAAAAATGATTACACTTTCCTACTTTCAACCATGACTTTGAACTCAGCCACTTCTGACTGATTTTTATATTTTACAATTAATTATTCAGAAAGGGTCTGTCTTTTCTCTTAGATTTTTATTTCAAAATGCAAATCCTCAAATATTTGGGTTTATACTACCTGACTTCCTCATCTAGTTTTTTATTTCCCAGAATTGTTATGGTGCAACATTTTCCCTCCTTTACAATAGTCCATCTCTTCACTGAGTTATCCTCTGTCTTCAATTCTTTTTTGTCCTTGACTACTTTAAATTATGAAACAAATCCACAGCATTTCAAAGGAATCTTTTCCCATCAGCCAAGGTTGTTCATCAGCCAAGAAATCCTTGGGGCACCAAGTTACCTACTAAATCTGGAAGATTGGAGAGATCTGGAATTTGCTTCTTTCTGTTGGGCAGCATAAATGTAGCAATAATATTGTGTATCCCAAATTCATTACCGATTATGGGCATATCAGATATTTTATTTTGAAATGTATTGCATATTCCAAAGAATTTCTTTGGAATTCCAAAGCCTGCCATCAAATTCCTTCTTTGTGTCACTTGCAATAAAGCACTGAAAACAATTGCAATACCTGGATATATCCCAAGATCATAAACCACACATTTTATATAGAAATTCATGAGAGTTTCAAAGTTTAAAGCAGTTAAATTAATCAATCTTTAAGTAAGTTAAAAATAGTTACTTGAATTGTTAACCAAAATTATAATTTTGATCAAGAAAGACCACATGAATAAATTTGATCTGGGACCTTAACTTAAAGGAACCTGTCTGATATTGATATCAATTCAAAGTAGCACAAAAAAAGATACATTCTTTGTGT
>NW_011889174.1:1230810-1232599 GCF_000151845.1 Pteropus vampyrus
GTGCTAACATTAGAGTTGTATAAAAATTAAATTAACGATGGTTTTAAAACATGAAATGATCAATTCAAGGGAAGAAAATTAGTTTTGTGTGACCATATGCTACAAATTCAAAATAGAGTTAGAAACCATCAGAAAGCACCAAGATAATATAGAGACAAAAATTCTCTTGTTGTATTTGACTCAATTATCAAACACTCAGAGATTCTTCTCTAAGAGTGATGCCCTCCCCACATTTTTCAGCATGGGGTACAAGCCCCACCATAACACTCCTATTTCTGCTGCTTTTCTAGTGTCCATCTCACCCATCCCTGGCTTTTACAAGGTTACTTGCTCTTCTTAAAAACTGTGGGCGCTCTCACATCTAGACTTTTGTTGCTGGAGTATCAATCCTTTTCCACATCTCTGGATGGAGTAAGCCCATTGAGGGCCAACAAACATATTACTTCTTTCATGAAGTAAAATATTCTCAGCTATGAAAGCCTTAAACTTGACTAGATGTTCTGCAATCATGTTCTACCATTCACAGGGGCAGGAGCACTGGGAATATGTAGACAACATCACAGTCCAAGGAATACTTAGAAGACTCAATGCCCAAGTGTGCTAGGACCCCCAGTACAGCGGAGCAGAGGGAAAGAAAGGAAATTTGGACCATGTGGAATAAGGAGGAACAGAGAAACAGCTAGTTCAGTGTGTACGGGAGGAGGGAGAGATGTAATCCACATAGTGTACAATACACCCATTTAAAATGTACAATTCAATGGTTTTTAGTATACTCACAGATATGTGGACCCATCTGCACAGTCAATTTTAGAACATTTTTGTCATCTCAGAAAGAAACTCCTTATCCTTCAGCCATCTCTCCTCTATGACCCCATCCTCACAGCTCTAAGGAAGCACTAGTCTGCTTTCTGTCTCTACAGAATTGTCTATTAAGGACACTCATATAAACAAAATCATTTACTATTTGATCTTCTGGAACTGGCTTCATTCCTTTAGCATAAGGTTTTCAAGACTCATTTATGTCATATCAAGAGTCAATATCTGAGCAGGTAGAATAATCCATTGAAGTGGTAGACAAGAGACCAATTCTTACAAAGGTCCACCCTTCCATAACAACTTTGTAAGAGTTAAGCAAGGTATGAGAAGCAGGTCTTGCTGTTCAAGGAAGACTTCTACACTAAAAAAAGGGGTCAAATATGTGGTGACTGAAAGAAATCTAACTATGGGAGGTGAACACACAATGTAAATATATATATGCCTTACTGTTAAAATGTATAGCTGAAACATATCGGATTTGTTAACCAATGTCATTATAAAAAGTTAATTAATTAATTTAAAAAAAAAGCATAAACAAAATTCTAGCTTCCTTATATGGACTAGGCCAATAAAGACGGAGGCAGAAGGGTCTCTTCTGACATCCCAGGTCTCTGGCAACAAAACAAACTATAAACCTAATCAAATTATTCCAGTACCTTACCTCCTTCTTATTTTCATATCATAGATAATAAAACTAATTAACAACAGCAAAAACAAAGATCAAAAACAAGACAGTAGGCTAGTTTTGATTATTATAAACTATCACCATAGGACATAGAATCATCTCAGCACAAGACCTTTTCATGAAACAAGCATAGTTTATCAAATTTGGAAAAGATTTATGTATTTTTCATAATATCTGTTCATTGTTTATAGATTAATGATCTTTCATAACACTCTGAGTCTGTCCTTGCCAAAAAGACATTCTTAAGTTTTTAATGAACGTTCCGAAATGAAAATTTGAAACAATACC
>NW_011889174.1:1233409-1236865 GCF_000151845.1 Pteropus vampyrus
GGGAGGTGAACACACAATGTAAATATATATATGCCTTACTGTTAAAATGTATAGCTGAAACATATCGGATTTGTTAACCAATGTCATTATAAAAAATTAATTAATTAATTTAAAAAAAAGCATAAACAAAATTCTAGCTTCCTTATATGGACTAGGCCAATAAAGATGGAGGCAGAAGGGTCTCTTCTGACATCCCAGGTCTCTGGCAACAAAACAAACTATAAACCTAATCAAATTATTCCAGTACTTTACCTCCTTCTTATTTTCATATCATAGATAATAAAACTAATTAACAACAGTAAAAACAAAGATCAAAAACAAGACAGTAGGCTAGTTTTGATTATTATAAACTATCACCATAGGACATAGAATCATCTCAGCACAAGACCTTTCCATGAAACAAGCATAGTTTATCAAATTTGGAAAAGATTTATGTATTTTTCATAATATCTGTTCATTGTTTATAGATTAATGATCTTTCATAACACTCTGAGTCTGTCCTTGCCAAAAAGACATTCTTAAGTTTTTAATGAACGTTCTGAAATGAAAATTTGAAACAATACCTACTAACCTACCAGATTCCCACTGATTTTTAAAAGATAGAATACTTATATTGTTTAGAATTTTTCATGATTAATTTATTGTTAATTTGAAAATTTGAAGATCTTATATAAACAAGAAATGTTACAAATTCATAATGCTTTTACTTTACTATAAAGTCTTATAAATTAAAATCAGTAGCAATTGTTTGATTAATATAAATAATGCTTCTTTATGTAATTCAAAGTTTTCAATTATCTAATTCAACAACCCATGTCTTTACTGTGGAGAGATTAGACATGGAGAAGATTCTCTACTCCAGCCAGCTCATATTAGTCTTATTTATATATGATTTTAGGTTAAAAATTTTAAGTTAACAATTTTTAACAGCCACATTATATGACCAAGTTTATTATTACTATTTTAATGACACTTTTGAAATATAATTCACATATCATAAAGCATACACCTTTAAATTGTCCAATTCATTGGAGTTTGTTGTATAATCACAGAGTTGTACAACCACTACCACTGTAATTCAAGAGCAATTTTATTACACCACTATCACTGTAATTCAAGAGCAATTTTATTACACCAAAATGAAATTAGCAGTCATTCCACATGTTCTGCTACCCTTAGCACCTGACAATTACTAATTTACTTTCCATCTTTATGGATTGGCGTCTTCTGAACATTTAATAAAAGGACTTGTATAATATGCACCTATTATGTCAGATTCCTTTGATTTAGTATATTTCATGGTTCAGCCACATTGTAATTTGAATCAGTTCTTCGTTCATTTTCAAGGCCAAATAACATTCCATTATATAAACATACCACATTTTATTTATTCATTCATTTGTTGATAGACATTATGTTACCTTCACATTCAGCTATCATGAATAAATGTTACTCTGAACATATGTGTACAGAGTTTTGCATAGGTGTGTGTTTTAAATTCTCTTTGGTATATATCTAGGAGTGTAGTTGGTAGGTAACACAGTAACTCTATGGTTCACTTTTTGAAGAACTGCTAAACTATTTTCCAAAGTGGCTCTGCCATTTTACATTCCTACCAGTGATGTATGAAGGTTCCCATTTCTCCACATCCTTTTTAATACTTGTTATTGTCCATCTTTTTTATTATAGCCATCCTAATGGGTGTGCAATGGTATCTCATTGTGGTTTTGATTTGCTTTTCCCTGAATACTAATGATATTAAGAATCTTTTCATTAGTTTATTGGTCAGACATATATCTTTTTTGAAGGAATGTCTATTCAAACCTTTTGCTGTGGTACATATATACAATGGAATATTACTCAGCCATAAGAAGAGATGAAATACTACCATTTGCAACAACATGGATGGACCTTGAAATAATCATGCTAAGAGAAATAACCCAGACAAAAAAGTAGAAAATCACATGACATCACTTATATGTGAGATATAAACCTAGAAGCAACATGTGAATAGGACAAACAAAGCAACTCATGAACATGGACTATAGACTAGTGGTTACAAGAGGGTAGGGAGTGGGGAAGGAGTGGGGAGGTAGACGGGGTAAAGGGGGTCAAATATAGGGGGGTTGGGGGACGGTGAAGTGGGTAAAGGGGATCAAATATGTGGTAGCTGAAGGAAAAAGGACTTTGAGTGGTAAATACACAATGGAATATATAGATGTCAAATTATAATGTACATCTGAAAATTATATAAGTGTTTTAACCAATGTTATCCTCAAAACTTAATTTTTAAAAAGAAAAAAAACCTTTTGCCCATTTTTCAGTTTGGTAATTTTTTGCTGTTGAATTGTAAGAGTTTCCTTTTATACATATATATTCTGGATACCAGTTCTTTATCAGATGTATGATTTGTTAATATTTTCTACCATTCTGTGGGTTATCTTTTCAATTACTCAATTGTATCCTTTGAATCCCAAAGATTTTAATTTTGATATACGCCAATATTTTTTTCTCACTGATGCTATTGGTGTTGTATCTATGAAATTATTGACTAATCTAAGATTACAGCGATTTATTCTTATGCTTTCTTCAAATAGCTCATGGTTTTATCTCAAATTTAGGGCCATGATCAATTTTGAGTTAATTTTTAAAATGTAAGGTAGGTTTCCAAATTTATTCTTTGCATATGTATATCCAATTATCCCAGCATCATTTGTTGAAAAGACTGTTCCTTCACTATTAAATTATCTTGATACCTGTTGAAAATCAATTGACCAAAAATGTAAGGGTTCATTTCTGGACTCTAAATTCTATTGATCTATATTTCTATCTTTATACTAGTATTACACTGGCTTGATTACTGTAGCTTTGTAGTAAGTTTTGAAATGGAAAGCATGAGTCTCCGTTGTTCTTTTCAAGATTGTTTAGACTATTCTGGGTCCTTTGCATATCTATATGAGTTTTTAAGGTTACAACCAAAATTTAGAAGCTTTTGGTATACTCTTTGAGATTTTTCTATGTAGATAATTATGCCATCTGCCATTTATCTATATTTCCTATGTAGATAACCATACCATTTTCTGATTTGTATGTCTTTTATTTCATTTCTTGCCTTATTGCACTGTCTAGAACTTCCAGTATTATGTTGAATGAGTGTGGTTATGTGAATATCTTGCCATCTTCCTGATTTTAGGAATAAAGGATCCGGTCTTTTACCATTTAGTATGTTAGCTATTTTTGTAGGTGTCCTTTATCAAAATGATGGAATTCTCCTCTATGCCTATTTTACTGAGAGTTTTGTCATGAATGTGTGTTGAATTTTGTCGAATGCTTTTACTGGATTGATATGATCATGTGATAGTTCTTCTTTAGTATGTTAGTATGGTAGATTACATCAATTGGCCCATTTGCATACTGGGAAAATGCCTGTCTGGTTTATGGTAAATAATTCTAATT
>NW_011889174.1:1237676-1263142 GCF_000151845.1 Pteropus vampyrus
AATATATAAGATCAAATATATGTGTCTTACTTCAAATTTGTCACTTTAAAAAATCATACATTTTTGTTAAGGTGACTCTACATGGTAATATCTTTATTGGAAATGCTCTCAGCTGCATGGGCATCTATATAATTTTAGTATTCTCAGAGTAAAAAATATAATTTTAAAATGATTAAAAGTCAGTGAAAGTTAAGTCAATCAAACTGGTCAATAGCATCTTCAGGTTTTTAAAAAGTATGTTAATAAGAGACAGATTTTTAAAATTATATTTGACATACAACATTATATTAGTATCAGGCATATGACATAGTAATTCAATATTAATATACCTTAAAAAGTGGTCATCACAATAGGTCTAGTAACCATCTGTCACTATACATAATTATTATAATTTTATTGACTGTGTTCTTATGTGGTTTTGTAGCTCACTCTGAAAGCAAATCTAAATGACAGTATTTTAAAATTATTACACTGTGGCAATATCAACACACTTAATGGATAGCTTGTCAAAGTAACCCATTGAATGACAATGTATTTTGAATGTATAAATTATATTTTGTATTTTTACCACCCCAACCTGCCACATATTGTTCAAAAATTATTATATATGTTGTCTTCCCCAAAACACAGATTTTAAACTCCCCGAGGACAGATTTTCTGCCTGCCACATTCATACCCTTCACAACACCTAATGGCTTTATTTTCGATGAGATGGCCTGAGTGGGCTCCCTGACAGAAGCCGCTACCTATGTACAGTGCTTCAGTGTATAATTCAAGAATCGGAGAGTTACCTCACATTGAAAATGACGTATCTTGTTATGAGATTTACAGAATGATTTTGCATTATAAAAGATAAAACTCCCCCCAAAACAAAGACAAAAGTAATTTTGAAAAAAAAAAAAAGAGATTGAAATGGTAAACTGCATTTGCAGAATTGCTTTTAGATACTGGAATGTACATGAAATGAATTAATGGAAAATACTGAAGTGATAGGTTTAATATCATAGTCCCAAGAGCTTTTATGATTCAAGTAAAAATAATCAATTTAGATTATTCAGTTTAGTTATTATTTTCACTTCAGGGTAATTTCTGAATCATTAAACTTAGTAATTTCTATAGCTTCTATGACTCTCTGATTACATTGCTCACCTAATGAAACAGTAAACAAATTACCAAATTAAAAGCCCTTAAGGGAGAAAAAAAAACTAAAGTATTCATCTATTTAAATATTTGTTTAATCAGGATTGTTAGTTATCTAAGGTAGGCTTAATAAAGTTTCATCATGTAACTAAATCCAAGTATAGAGCATGAATTATTTTACATTTTATTTTTAAAACATCACAATGGACAGTTTTATGGTATTTGGAAGTGAAGGCTTATACGGACACAAGATTTGCTATAAGCATTTATAGAGACAAAACGTTAGTTCTTGAAGTTCAAGGAAATAGCCAAAATTATATACAAAAAAACAGGTGCTTTCCCAATCTTTCTACATTTATGCCCTGATCCCTTTAAGCATGTGGACTTATGTATCATGAGTTCTTTCATGAAGTGTCGGTCACTCTATGGAACCCCTCCTACAGGCTGAGGTTCTCCTTCCTTAACAAAACTTTACCAGGACAGCATGGTGAATCTGGATAGAAGCTGACCCCATCAAAGCATTTCTCTTCTGAAGCATATCTTTTGAAATCTGGTGGTTGGTTAAGTGGTAGGTGAATTTCTGTATATATAGAAGTTGACATGTGATTTTCAATGTACAAGATGAGAGTACTATGCAGATTGCAAAAGCAGGTCTAATAATATAGAGTTACAGTTGGAAAATTATATGAGCTTAAGGTCTGAATGCAAACTTCATGAGGTTAAGCTCTATGAAATCTATTGAATCCAGTGGGGCATTGGTGCTAAAAAGGCTGAGAGATGCAGGTTAAGCCATTTAGAAAGAAGTTCTTTAACTGTAGTACAGATTGCCTATTCTTTGACCCTGCTGATAACCTCTATCTACTCTGCTTTTTAAAAAATTCTCAAAGGGGAAATACTTGTACAAATATTCCGCATATATTTGGTTTAGTCTATTAATATTTGAAAATTATTCTGAAAATGAAAAATGTATGTACAATGCTCTTCATTCTTTTTCACATTAAGGAGTCTTGCTGCTTTATTTTTTTTAAATGGATCCCTAAAGTACTCTTCTAAAGAAAAGGACATTGTGAATTAGGTGAATGAATGGACTCTCCACGAATGTGCAAGAAACACTCGTTCTCTTCCTGTCATTGTCTGTACTATGGGAGCCCACACAGCGTTCTAGCTGTGGACCACAGAGTTTATGGCAATATACACACTGAAAGGCCGAATTTCCTCTTGGAGTCAAATCCTGTGGTTCAACCACTTCAATTTGATATTAATATATAAAAGAATACAGTGGCACCTATGCTTTTTAAATCATTTATGCTAAAGATATGATAGAAACAGTGTATTACCCACAAATATGACATTTTGAATTATTTACATGCTAATTTCAGGCTATCAAGACTTTTTTCATTAAACCAATCCTATTCTTTACTCCTTCTCTAACTCAACATAAAACGAAAATACAAAAAGATGAATATATCTGAAGCCAAACTCAACCATATTATTTTCAAATGTGAGTCTTAAATGATGATACATTTCAAATAGATATTTGACTTAAACTATTTAACTTCTCCAGAGAACATCTGCATTCACTCCTTGTACCTGGTATCCAGGAAATATCAGTTTACAGATGGACAGGCCTTTAGTTTATGTTCTAAACTGCTGCGTATGACCAATGTAGCCTAGAATACATGTTTTACATTATTTGAAGTAAATTCTTTTTTCAAAATATTTAGCGTATAACTTTGTCTGGTTAAGCTCATTTTTTTTAGATAAATGGTATTTTTATTTACCCTGGAGAAAGAGGACCTTGCAGTAGAAGCGCTATAGATATTTGAAGTTGAACTGATTCAAAACTAAGTATTCCTTTGCAGGAAAAGTGGTAATCCAAAACTCTTTTACCTTTTGAACCAAGGAAAGTAAAAATCTGGACATTACCAGAGAGAACCTAACTCAATCTTTGCCTGAATCTTTGTATTCCATATTTATTAACTGCCTTATATGTGCTACTGGGCAAGACATGTGCCCAAGGAGTAGAGTCAGAGAGAATTCAAGTAAATCAAATTATGTCTCAGCATTTTGTGCAATGATAGTGGTCAGTATAGAATGCCAGAGTGACAGAAAAAAAGAACACAAAATTTGGCCTCTGGATATCTACCCAAAGAATTCCAAAACACTAATTTGAAAAGATATATGCACTCCTATGTTCACTGCAGCTATTATTTAAAATAGCCAAGATATGGAAGCAACCTAAGTGCCCATCAACAGACAACTGGATAAAGAAGTGGTACATATATACAACGAAATATTACTTGGCTATAAAAATGAATGAAATTTTACCATTTGCGACAAAATGGATGGTATTACAATACCTGGAAGGTATTATGCTAAGTGAAATAAGTCAAACGGAGAAAGACAAATACCATATGATCTCACTTACATGTGGAATCTAAAGAACAAAATAAATGAACAAACAAAACATAAACAGACTCATGGATATGGAGAACAAACTGACGATTGCCAGATTGGAGGGGGCTGGAGGGCTGGGTGAAAAAGGGGAAGGGATTAAGAAGTACAAATCGGTAGTTACAAAATAGTTAAGGGGATGTAAAATACAGCATTAGAAATACAGTCAATAATATTGTAATAACTATGTATAGTGCCAGGTGAGTACTAGACAAATCGAGGAGATCGCCTTGTAAGGTTTATAAATGTCTAATTACTACGCTGAATATTGAATGTCAACTGTAATTGAAAATAAACAGATAAATAAATAACTAAAAACATTTTTAAAAATGTAGCCTCAGTAGGGAAATGTAGATGATCAGTCAGGGAGAGCTTCTGAGAATAGGTGACTCTTAAGTTACTGAGTTCAGAAAGATAGAATTGGAAGCAAAGAATGAATTGGGTGAGGGAGGATGTTCCTGCCAGGAGCAACAGCATTTACAGTGCCTTAGAGACATGGGCAAGAAATTCCAGGTAATTCAGTATGGGTAGAATAAGATGGGATGGGGAAATAACTGGGGAGTAGTGAAAGGTAAGAACTTAATTTGCCACTTTACGGAATTTGGAATAAATTCTTAAGGTGATGGAAAATAGTTAAAAATTTGCAAGCGGAGGAATAATATGATCTGATTTGCACAGTCTGAAGAGTGCCTTAAATCCTTCCCAGTGCAAAATGGGAGAACAAGAGGCGTTAAAGCCACTGAGCCAATAAGAAAACAGAGCACTTTAGCTCTTCACTGTGAATTATTAATGGCCAGCTTTAAGTATCATGAACTCCTTTCATGTCAAAATCTCTAGTTCAAATTAAATACCATTTCCCAGGACTAACATATTTCGCTGCCATTCTCCATGGCCCAAACCGTTGCCCTCTGCGCTACCCTCTATCATGTCAATCACAAATATTGGCTAGGATACACCCACTTCTCTCACTGCTAATGAAAATTCTGGGAAAGTATTTCTTGGGAGGAAGAGCCCAAGTTACAGCATCACGCAGTCTCAAACAAATCTTGGCTTTGTCAGCTTTAGCTGTGTAGCCTTGGGAAATCCATTAACCTCTCTGATCCTCGGTTTTCTAACCTTAAAAATGGAAACCAAAATAGCTATCTAGCAAGATCATGAGAAATGAAGATCATTTATCTAAGGTCTCCAACATAGAATAAGCCCTCAGTGAGCAGCACACATATTTACTAATGAAGAAGAAAGGGTGTAAGTGAATTTCCTATTTTCCGGTTGCTCTTATGAAGACAAACAGGGATTGGCAGGAGCTCCCAGTAGAGGACTGGGACCCTCCTGTCACTCTGATTCCAGGTCGTTAATGTTTCCCAGGAGCTAAGCAGCTGAGCTCACCTAGAAAACTATGCAAAACAGCCTTGGTTTTAACTATGTAATCAACCTGACAGGGCCATGGCTGAAATAAATGTGAACACCGGGGCCAGGTGGCCTTGGGGATTGTGGAGTGCAATTAACCTCCTCACTCCCATTCACAGAACACTCACAGAGACATAGTTGCCTTGTCACTGGGTGAATTTGGTTCTGGCTATTAATTCCAAACTGCATGTGCGATTCTTAAGTGTGGTCCTGATCAGAGACACTTCCAGAGAATTTAGAAAACAAAAATGGAGACAGTCTGAAGCCCTGAATCTCCCAGCAAACTGTCAGAAACTTCAAAGAATGCAAACGAGCAGGGTACTTTAGGAGAAGGGAAACTGGCACTTACAAAAGCTGTAGGCACAGAAGAGCACTGGCACTTCGCTCCTGTTTTCACATGAATATAATGATGCAGCCCACACCATTTCCGAATGTAATGAGGATGTAATTCACAGGTTAAGTAGAAAAACCTGGTTAGAGAGCAAATGGGGGAATTTGCTCCTGAGCAGTGTAGCACAAGGGCTTTGGGTAGACGGTATGAAACCAGGGAAGGAAGAACTTCTAAGTAACTTGCTTCCAATTTGCATTCATTTAGTACTTTTTCTTCTTTCTGTCCCTAAAGGCAAGAAAATCAGAA
Organism: Pteropus vampyrus; assembly: GCF_000151845.1. Taxonomy (NCBI): domain Eukaryota; kingdom Metazoa; phylum Chordata; class Mammalia; order Chiroptera; family Pteropodidae; genus Pteropus; species Pteropus vampyrus. Next base: position 1,243,315 of record NW_011889174.1, read on the forward strand.
ATATCTTTCCCTCTGTATCTACAGCTGGCATTTTTGCAGTGATCATTAGAACATGTTGGCAGTGGAAAACAGGTTCAGCTTTTCCAGAACTGGCTGTCGTTTGTGCCAAAAGCAAATAGGAATAGAAATAGTAACACCAATATTATTATTACTATGCCAGGAGTCAGCGAGCTCTTCTGTGCCTACAGCTTTTGCAAGTGGCAAGCTGAGAATCCTTATCTTGCCTGACTTCCCAGGGCCATTTTGTATGTGGGATGGGAGAGCAGAGAGGGGCAGAGTAGGAGATGTAAAACTGTCACTGAATGTGAGCAGCCAATTTGAATTAGCAGCCCAGGACTGTCTCTTCCCAAGTGGTTTACTTCTTTTAACTGAAGAAGCAGCTTGAAAATCAAGCCTATTTTAACGGAGGTATTAATTAGTAAAAAATTTCCAGAAAACAGTTTCAAGAATTTGCCTGTATTTAGCAATAGCCTTTTAAAAAATATTATATGTTTGATCATATAATGACCTCAGAAGGTCATTTCTGAGAATATACTATGAAAAAAAATCATTTAAAATGCACACAAAGATTTTTCCATATAAAACTACATTTAGACAAATATTTTAATAGAAAAGAAAAACATTTTGAATAAGCAGCAAAGAAGTATTAATTAAACCATATTGAATATATTCAACTATTGAAGAAGTTTCATAGAATTTCAAATGAAAATGCTTATTGTTTAAATTTTCTCTTTTTCTCATTTCAAAGAAAAGAGTTCTATTCCAGTCACTTCAAGGTAGGGCAAATCTTCCTCCCTTATATATGATACATATGAAGTGGAACTAGCATGGAATAAAAAGCCATTACTAATTGGGGTGACTTTTGGAAGCTGCTGGTCCATCCACTCTCTCTTTGCATCTCTGATTTTCTCCTCACAGCCATTCCATTAATCTTGTTTCTGCCCCTAGGAAGGCTGAAGCACATACTCATATGTGTCTAGATATGGCTGTTTATCATTTTCCTTAATCCAGGGTTAATTAGAAAGCAGCTTCAATCCTCGTGGCCTATGGGGAGGTAGGCATGCTAGAGTAATGTTAAAACAAATAAAGCAGGATTCAAAACTACACTTATAGTATAATTCACTCACTCATTCATTCATTCAATAACGTATATGTTGAACACTAACCATGAAGTGACAACAAGGAGACACATAGTATCTACCATCACAGACCTTATAGTTTAGGTGAGAATAAAGGCAATTAAAATCTATGCAAGCATGTTACAATACATGTGTGCCCATGCTGGGAGAGCATCCTGAAAGAGAATCCAACCCCAACTTGGAGGAAAGCCAAGAAAGCATTTTCAACTAATGTATTCTTGAGAAAATAGTTTAGGATGGCTGGAATTGAAATCTGTACTTTTTTTTTCCTTTTTTTGGATTCTAAGGTTTTGCCAAGGATGGCTGAGAATGACTTGTAATGATATTGGGTAATATCAAGAATGTAATATGAACATGGAAATGTCATTGAAATATACGTGTTTTTAAGGACTGTGTAAAGTGGTGAAGCTTCAGGGATAAAGGACTAAGAGCTCTGTCAGCCACACTAAGGACTTAGTAGTCATCTGACTGTCAATGGATAACAACAATAAGTTTGATTAGAGGAGCAAGATAAATACATAAGTTATAAAAATCCATAACTGCAGTATAGATAAGGTATTGGCTGGTGGGCGGTCTGGAGTCAGGAAAAACAACCAGGAGATTGTATCAGTAATATCAGCAGACATAAAGTGGCCTGCATTAGGTAAAGTGCAGAGGAGGGTAAGCAAACTAGGTGAACTTAAAAATTGTTTAGAGTCAGCTGAACTTGGAGAATGATAATTTGTGTGGAGTGAGTGAGAGAAAGGAGTCAAGAATAAAGGTCAGATTTATAGCTTAATGTTATCAGCTGAGATTGAAAACAGAGAAGCAAGTGAGAGAATAATAATGAGTTCAATTTTAAACATGTTGAGTTAGAAGTGTCAATAAGACATTATGGGTGATGCCTAGGAGGCAATTCGATATATGCATCTGAAATTCATGAAGGAGTCTGAGCTGCTGTAGACAGAATTTAGTAAGTAATGAGCATACAGACAATTAAAATTGTGAGAGTACATGAGAGAATCTGGGAATATTATGAAAAGTAAGAATATAAATAAAGTTTAGGATAAAGCACAAATATACCTAAAGGACAAGCAAAGGAAGAGAAGCACATGCAAGAAGGAGACTTAGAAATATCTATCAAAGAGTTAGGGGAAAAATCTAGTATAGTATTGCAGAAATTAAAGAGAGAGAGCATTTCAGCAAAAGAGAATGATTTGATGATAAAAAAAATCTATTTATAAAATATATCATATCAAAATAGAAAATCATATAATCGTATCAATAGATAATAAAAGAGTTGATAGAACTCAATGAATATTCTTGAATAAAAATGTTTGTAAAATAGTTAATGACAAATGCTTCTTTAACACATACACATTTATATATGTGTATATCTATGTATACAGGTGTGTGTGTGTGTGTGCGTGCGTGTGTGTGTGTGTGTGTGTTTGTGAGTGAGAGAGAGAGCCTCTAAGACCATTCCAGTTTTCACTGAGTCACTAGGAGAACAAGGAGATCTCATCGGACTCAGCATATGGTTGAATGTACTCACAACTATGATTTATTATAGTGAAAGGATATAAAGCAAAACCAGCAAAGGAAAAACAAATGTGTCTGGGGTGAAGTTCACAGGAAAATAGGAACAAACTTCCAGGAGTCCTCTCCTAGTGGAGTCACACAGGATGTGCTTAATTCCTTCAGGAACGTGCTAAAACAACACGTTTTGAAATGTCTACCAGGAAAGTTCATTAGAGACTCAGTGGCTAGGATTTTTTATTGGGAATTGGTTACATAGGCACTCTCTGCTGAGCATTTACTAAAACCCCAGGAAGAAAGCAAATGTTTGGCACAAACTACATTGTTTGAACAAATAGTTCAGGTGCAATAAGTCATTCTTAACAGAGAATGATGGAAAACCTCTTGATATCTAAGTTCCTGGATATTAGCCAATGGCCAGCCCAGCAAGCATTTCTAAGGATAGCAGTCTCAAGCTTGCTCTGCTAACTCTTTCCTCTCTCTCTCCCAATTTGTCTCTCTTTTAGATGTCAGGATGATGGTTAATAACATAACATTAGAAAATCAAGAAAGCTATCTGCCCTCTCTGCTATTATAGAGCGGTGTTTTTCTAGTATTAACCAATACAATTAAACTAGAGAGAAAAAAGCAAGCAGAATAAATATTATAAAGTAGGTAACACAATTATTATGACTGAAGAATAATATAATTTTATATTTGAAAATTGTAGGAAATCAGTTATTGAAATTAACAAAAACAATAAAAGAGTTTGGAAAAATAAAAAAATTTTAAATCATCAGAATATATAATTTAAAAATCAGAAACGATAAACTAAGAATAAACATTGGAAGAAAGAGCAGGAAGTAAATTGTGTGTTAATGTGGAGCCCAACCATTATCAGTAGGGAATGAGAGCAATGGGAGAAGTGTGAAGGTAGTGTGGCTAGGGCTGAGAGTGAAGGCGTTGAGAATAAAAAATGAGGCTGGAGAGTTCAAATGGGGTCACAACAGGCAGAGCTTTATAAACTGTGATTCAGACTTTCCCTTCCATTTTTTTTTTAATCAAAGCTCACATATTTATTAGTTTCTGTCCCCTCCATTCTTAAAGCAATAATAAAAAAAAAAGTCTGGATAGTTGTAAAAGGGGACCATAAGATAATGCTTGCACTATAAAAGGATATTCTAGCTGCAAATGTGGAAGTCATTTTGAGCTGAACCATATAGATAAAGGATGATAAATTTTGAGTGGAGGAGATATGTAAGAATAGAGTCTAAAATAGTAAGAAATCTAGACAAGATACTTGTAGATTAGACTGCCATGATGGCAGTGAAGACAAGAAGAACTATAATAACCTAATGATGTTAAGGAAATACAATAGATAGGGCTCTAACAAATGGCAGATGGAGATGAGCATGAATGAGACGCTCAGATGACTCTCGACTTCTGAATTGTACAGTTGTATAGATGGGGACATCATTTACGTGAGACAGAAAACACTGAAATAGGGTAAAATAGCATGAATTCAAAACGCAAATTTTTTCTCAAACTATTTCATTACTCTCTTTTTAAACTCAGAAAACAGAGGAATGATTTTTAAAATTTTTTCTTTTATTCTCTTAAGACATGGGCTAATGTTATCTAAAGGGGAATGGTCAAAGGGCAGCGAAAAAATTACCATGGATTCAAAATACATTTTTAAGTGTATCAAAATATTATCATGTCAAATATAAAGCTTTTATTTGGTAAAATTATAACCATGTCCTCCTCTGGAGAAGTATACTGAGAGTTGATAAGGAAAGCAAATTTTAGTGTTCTCTTAAGTATCATATGACTGTTTTGCATGAGTTTATTTCTGATATAGTGAAAGTAAAAAAAAAAAAAGATTAAAATGTTATCTTGGAAAAAAATGGAGATCTTGGTTTTATTAAAATTGAAAGGAAAAAGGAGGAAGAAATGTCAAATGGTAATCAAATCCTGGTGAGAGATCAAGCAAAGTCAAGTCCAGAAAGTGTCCACTGCATTTAGAAACATGGAGGTCAGAGTCAGGGTTTTATGGAGAGCACTGGGAGCAACAGCTTGTAAAGTGTCACATGATGAAAAAGAGACTGAAGTGTTTTGACGAATTGGCTAGCAGGTGAAGAGATAGATGGTAGCTAAAGAAACATGCAAAGTCTAGAATTCGTTGTGATTGTTTAATTTTAATAAAAGATGCAAATAAGTTTAAATTCTAATGAGGAGGCTATCAAAGATTAAATATTAGAATAAAAAGAACATTATTAAGTAATTTTTTTAAATAATGTAATAAAACATACCAAAATATAAATATTTTTGATGCTGCATTTGGGTATCTGGAACGATTTTAGATCTTTAAATAAAATTATAGGAATTTAAAAATTTTACCATAGTGAACAAAGATGTATTTTATATTCAGAAAAAGAAAGACAGTGAACTTCATTTTATAAATAAAACAAAAGAATGCTGGTCACCAGCGTACAGCATGATCTGAGATGCTGGAATCTGAAAGATTGTATAACACTCTGTTCTAACTGCTCCTTTCCACCCAGGAGCATGATTGCCGTAAGATTTTCATACTGTAAAATAATGCTTAAATGGAGGATAAATATTAAAAAATCATGAGCATTTCCATTTCCAGATCAGATAGAGTAGACACATTTTACCCTATTTTTCTTTACTCCTTGCATCTAAAACCTCAAAATACAGGAAACAAATATCAGAAGATTCTGAAAGGTGAAGAAAAGAAGGCAGCTTACTTAGGGACCTTGGTGCTCAAGAAATAACCTGCCAAGTTTTGTTTCGTGTTTTTCATGCCTCCTATATATTCCATCCTTGGCACTGAAGAATTCTACAAGATAGAAATAGTAATAAGTACAGACAAAATAAATAAGGAAATACATACGTACGTACGTACGTACGTACATACATACATACATACATACATACATATATACATACATACCCTGGTCTCTTTAACCAAAGAACCTGGAAGGGAATAGCCATGCAGGGCATAACCTTTTGGAAAACACCAGACACATTCCAGAAAAAAAAACATGTTTTCCCCAATCCTGTCATCTGTGGCCCCTGACCAACATGAGGACTACATGAACAGAGATCTCATTGCCACCACAACCTAGTGGTAATGACATGGCTCCCCCTCCTAGAGGATAGGTGTCTTTGGAGACCACGTGTGTGTGCAGGGCCTTACTGGCATTATGCCCTGGGCGTAGCAAGGCAGTATCTCATTCCCTTCTGATCAGTGGGCATCTGCAGAGGTTATGTATATGAGCAGAACCCAACCACCAACCCACCCTTATATTATTTATTAACCTGATCTAAATACAATAAAAAATAACTTCTTACATCAAGGAACATGAAAATCTCAAGTTGAATGAGGAAAGAAAATCAACAGACAGAATGCCAAGATGGCATAGATATTGAAATTATCTGACTGGGGTTGAAAATAGCAATCATAAAAAATGTTTCAATGAACAATTTGAACAGTCTTGAAACAAATGAAAAAATAGAAATTCTCAGCAAAGAAATAGAAGACATAAAGAAGAACCAACTGGAAATTTTAGAACTGAAAACATAATAACAAAAAGGAAAATATATAATAAAGATTTTCACTTCCAAGTTGATAAAATAGCTGGTATTGACCAACAGGCCTGGTAAGAACTAGAAAACTTAGACCAAGACATACAAACAAACATCGATTAGGAGACATCAGTGAGATACCAAAGGCGGTAGGACCTGAGAAACTAGAATTTCACAAAGAAAAAAAACATATTGAGGTAAACATTACATTCTGTAGCACTTTTCTACTTGAGACATTTGCTGATTTTTTAAGCCGGAAAGGGAAAAGCAGAGATTGCTAACAGACAGGAACCTGAGATGAGCTGTGGGCAGTCTCCCAAGGCTAGGGAGGCAAAACACGGAATTCAGGGCTATCAAGGCAGGCAGGACTCACAGGGATATTAGTTCAGAGAGAAACAAAACACTTGAAGGAGAGCCCAGCACTTGGTGCCATATTTCTCTTGAAGAAAACATGTTTTCTTTTAAGCACTGCAAGACTGGAGTTTAAGATTCCATGCGGAAAGTAGCACCTAGGAGTCTGGAAAGGCGGGCAGAGCTCTTGCAAAAATTGTAAAATCAGAGAGACGAAAATTAGAGTTCAGAGCCCACCAACAAGGAGGGAAGCTTCCTTCTGATAAAGACCCAAGACTTGCAGGTAAGACAAAAAAGGACAGCATCTTAGGAATAAGAATAAATTGGAAATAGAGCAGATCTCACAAAACTGGATCAATTCTAGACCAGGTTGCTGCACTCTAACGACCTGTGAGAAAGCAAAGCAAATCCTCTCTGGAGGAATAAAACAGCAGCCAAAGCCTCGAAAAATCCCTAATATTTTTCATACACATTATTCAACCATCAATCAAATACTTTTAGGAATGCCAAGAGACAAGAAAAAATGTTCAAAGCCAACAAAAAAGAAATGCAATAAAAATAGATGCCCAGGTAATCAAAATATTGAAGTTATCAGACAAGAACTTGAAAATAACTGTAATTAAAATGTCCAGGAAAATAGATAAAAATATGGAGAATTTCATCCTAACATTGGAATTTATTTCAAAATTCAATCGCATCTATAAAAAATTAATCAAATGCAAAATTTTAGAAACACAGATTTCATGACAATTAGACACAGCAGAAAAGAAAAATAACAAATCATAACGTAGATCAATAAAAAATGTCCAGATTAAATAAAAGTAAAAAATGTAGAAAATACACACACAAAAAAAAGCATGAGAAAAATGTAAAACTCAAATTCTAGAATATGTACAATTGAAGTCCCAGAAGGACAGGAGACAGAGAATTGTGGCAGAAGCAATATCGTAAAAGATAATGATCAAAAAATTTTCAAATGATGAAATAAATCATGCTACAGGTTCAAGAATCTCTACAAATCCCAAGATGGACAGATGAACAGATGGACAGGCAGACAGATAACAGTTGTTGGTGCATCATAATTGAACTGCTTAAAGTCAAAGACAAAAAATAAATCTTTAAAGCAGCCAAAAAAATGGCATATTAACTTTAAACAAGCAACAATAATGCTGAAAACTAACTTCTCAACAGAAATGATATAAACCAGAAAAAAACAGAATGATATCTTTAAAAGGATGGAAATAACAACTGACTGTTTAGAATTTTATATTCCGCACACAAAAAAAAAAAATGTTCTTAAACGATGAAAGCAAAACTGGAAAAGTTCTTCTTCAATGCACCTCCTCTAAAAGAAAGATGAAAGCCAATTTTTCATGCAAAAGAAAAACGAACCCAAGTGAAAGCGTAGGAGGGAACTAAACACATGGTTAACTCTAACTCAACATACTGTCTACATAATAATGTTATTAAGGTCTGGAACTGTGTGATTTAAATTATACACAGAATGAACACATGACAAACAGCTCAAAAGGTAAAAAGAATTAAAAAGAGTTAAAACGATCTAAGGTTTTTGCACTCTGTGGCAAGCAATAAAATACTATTTTATGATACTTTCATAATTTAAAAAATATCTAGATAACGACTAAAAGACAATAAAAGAATGTAAGACTAGTAAGCTGATAAATTGAAAAAATGAATGATAAAGAATATTTGAGTCAAAGAAGGAGAAAAGAACAAGAACAAGAGAAAGAAAAAAGATGAAGAAGAATAGAATAGGTGGCTTAAATAGAAAACAAATAGTAAATAGTAAAGAAATAGTAAATAGTAGATTTAAATTCAAATACAATTGTGATTACATTTAAATTAAGAGGGCTAAATATTCTAAATAAAATACAAAGTGTGCCAGACTAATATTTTTAAATGAAACATACATTAATAAATGTAATAGTATATAAAATATATACTATCATATATAATATATATAATAGTGATCAAATTTAGAAAGAAAAGATGCAAACACTAATTTAGAAAGAAAAGATGCAAACACTAAGCTAAAGAAAACTGGTGTCTCTATATTAATTTCAGACAAAGTAGTCTTTAAGGCAAGAATGTTTAGTATACATAAAGAAATATATTTTGTGATAATAAAAGATTTAATCTACAAGAAAGATGTGATAATTATAAATCTATAAATACCCGCTTTTCTCTTTTAGCTGCATTTTCAAAGAAAAGTTGTTAGAGGCCTCTGACTCTATCTATAGCATAAGCAAAAAGAGAACTCCCTGGAAACTCTGCTATATCCTAAGATTCTAGCATTCATTACAGCCAGACAGGAAATATAGAGCTATAATTATCTTTGGGGTACAACTTGGAGAAATAGTTCATCAATTTTTCTTCTTTTGGACTATTTTCAAAAATATCACTTTTTAATAATAGAGTAACTATTATCATTTAGGAAGATATTGCATACCATCTGCAGAAACTCAGGTTTAGCCTTTAAAGCTTAAGATTGATCTTCTCTCTCACCTACTTGTCTGAGTCCCGGAAACATTGATCAGTAGAAAACAATTTGCCATCCCAAATATAACAGTACAATTTCTTCATAGGATTTTAAATCTAAGGTATATCTATATTCATCATTTTATGCTTGAAGAATGTCAGAGAAATAGACCTTTCTCCTTGTCAAGTACTCTGCTCCTCCAGTTTTAAAGCATTGGCTGGATTCTTAATCCTCTATTTTTGGGGGGTACTAGAGATCTCGTTCATAAACAGAAATCTGTCCAGATAAGAACCTTCAATTATGTGATCCAAATGTCCAGACACTACATGAATTTAGTGTGCCCACATCTGTCACCGTTATTCACTCACTACCTATCATAGGCTCCCAACACCTTTCTTATGAATCCTTCTTTGCTAGTTATTTTCAGAAACACCTCTTTCCCATATGGAACATTTAATTTCTCTTTATAATGATTTTATTGTTGACTTACTCACCTATAACCCTGGGAAATTGTAATTTATGTCTCTTGACATGCATTTGAATCTGGTGTCTCGAAATCTTCAGATGCTATTTATGTAAACAAAACAATAAAACATGAGAAAATTGAATTGTGTTCTATTCCTACAGTTTGTTGTTGTTATTCATTTGTATTGCCATTGTTTCATTCATGAATATATGAATTAGATTGGTCTTTGCTTCATAGGATAAATTGGCCCAAAGATAATTAAATGAAATGAATTAATGATTCCCTCATTGTGTAAATATAAAGTCGAAACACTTTGACATGACATGCAAGATTCTTCATATCTTGGTCATATTTTTCTCCACTTCTTAACTTGTAATTATGCTTCGGCAAAACATATACTTGATTATAGTTGAATTAGACACACACGAACACACACCCATACACCTCCACACATACTCAGTGTTCTGCTTTCCTGTCTACAGTCTACCGTTATGTTGATCACACTGTCTGCAGTGTTTCCTCAACCTATGAGACTCGGCTCAATTCAAGTTCTAGAAAACCTTTCTTGATCCCACCTCTAGATTAAATAAGAGCATCTTGGTGCTCTGATAATACTGTGTCTATTTTCTATCAATGTGTTTAACTTTACTGTGTTCTCATTTTCTATGTCTTCTTGCCCACTCTAAGCGAACTTCTTGAGAACAGGGACTCTGCCATATTTACCTTTTAGTCTCCTGGCTGGTATCAGCAGGTGCTCATTCATGTTTGTTAAATGAATAAATAAATGAAATGAATGAATAAGTTAAAAAATCAGTCAGTTAATGTGTAGCCCATTGGCGAAAACATACTTAAATAAATATAGGTTCCCCTGTAAGATTCTTTTCTTAATTAATGATTCTTTTAATCTTATCTAATTTTACATTTTTAAAAGCTTAATTTTAAAATAATAAATAAAATATTCTGTTTTCCTTTTTAGTGGTAGCATGAAAGGGTCGTAGAGAACATCTGGTGCATGGGATTAATGTTGAAACACCTGATGTCCCATGTTTTTACTTACTAGCTATGAATTTGGCTCAGCCTATTAGCCCTTCAAGGTTTCACTTTTTATATGTAAAATGGTTATAATAATAAATATCCAAACTACTCATGAGATATCATTGCATATCAAAAGAAGTGCTTTATTTTCGTTCTTAAATAAAGCTCTTGCTTTGGTTCTGTGTGTCTTCGCATCAATATGAAGTCACATTTAAAGAAATCATCCAAAACCCATTTATTAAGTATTTATTAAAACTATTATTTGTGTTCCTCAATGAACATAAATTGTAATCCACAACTTCTTAAAATTCTCTCTTCCATCCCTGTTGTTGCCCTAGTCCTTTATCCTATGTCTGTCCCAGAGCTTCTCTCCTCACATCTGGTTCTTAACTCTCCACTAAAAGCTCTTACCCTCACCTAGACAGTGAAGACTTTGCTCTGTTTCCCTACCAGTATCCTTTCTCAAGAGAGCATACGTTTTACGTATGCAATGATTAGAGCTCTGGAGATGTGTGTTCATGCCTGTACAGAGATTATAGCCCTCAGGATTCTCTGTACTTCCACCATCATAGCCCTGAACACACTTAACTGTCACATCCTAATTCTTAGTACAGGGATCGAGCACAGGCACCCCTCTTGCTATTCATTCATTCATTCATTCATTTATTCACTATTCAGTACCAACTCCGTGCCAGACATTATGCTAGTAAGGAAATCCTGGCCTGTGATTTCAAGGACTTCAAAGTATAGTGGAAGAAAGATACATAAAAATAATGTTTATGTTACTGTCTGATAAGTAAAAAAATTCAATTAATTATTGGTAGAGAGATAGTCAAGGAGACTAAGCAGACATCCCTGAAGAAATGAGCTTTTATCAGAAAAATCACTAGGATTTTCCCAGATCTGAGGCAAAGGATTTGGCATGAATGGAGGGCTAGGGGCTAGATAAAGTTGGTATATAGCAAGAGCTAAAAAAATGTTTATTTTCTTACGAGTCTACACTGAGAATGGGAAAAAGGAAAGACTGGAGAGATATGAAGGCACAGGTCATGGGAGGTCAAAAAAAAAAATGTTGAGCTTTAGCCTAGGGCAGTGGGAAATCAATAAAGCGTTTTAAATGGACCATATTTGCATTTTTGAACTTCAACAACCTGATTCAGGATAGACCACAGACTACTTTGACTGCTAGGGAACTGTTTGTATTCAGAGACCCAGGGAAAAGCCCCAAGACTGAAAATCTACCTCAATAAGTGGAGGGCAAGAAAAAGACCAAAGAAAGAGGCCAGCCACTCCACTCTGGTAATAAATGGAATTTATTAAAGAAAACTTACATATGAGGTGTGTCTTGGGATGCTGCAAGGTGAAATGGATTCCTGCACCACATACCAGGACCTAAAGAATCATACAGGGTAAAGGGGTAGGCAATAATCACAGGTACTAATACTGAATGCTACCGGGTACAGAAAATTACTTTACATGCTTGACCAGGTCTGGACAAGAGCCTGTTTCAGGAACTGATACATAACAGGAGGCAAGGGAGGGGTGCTGATTTATGTCACAATGAACAGCAATTGCCATCAGACGATCTCTAAAGGGGGTTTGCAGAAAGCAATCTCCATTTTGGCCTGGGTCCAGCTTGCAGGACAGATAGTGGTAACATCATGGAACAGTCTCTCCTCCACTGGGATCAGTGCAGAGGTGATTTTACCGGTCTAGAAAAAGAAACTGGTATTATAAACCACAGTGGTGACCTACAAGATGGGAGAAAATTGATGTACATAGAAATTTAGGAGGTAGAATGAAGAGTACTTAAAATTGATTGCATGAAGGATTTGGAGGAAAAAGTGAGGTTTCTGATTTGAATGAGTCCAAGCAGTGACACAGAGACACAGTCTCCTCCAATCTTGCAGCACTAGCATCATTAATAAATGGTCTCCAGGGTCAGAAGAGCAAGAGAGAGTGAAGTTTTGTGGGTGAGAGCTTTTTATGAAGCAAACATAGAAGCAGCATTTATTTTTCCATCCACTTTCAATTGGCCATCAAATCAAAATGGTCCCCCTCAAGTGCAAGGGGCTAAGAAATAGTTTAATGGGCACCTAGTAAGAGGGAGAGACGCTTGAAATTTGGTGAAAATTATTAGCATTTGCCTGCACAGCAAGTGATACACTTTGGTGGGATGGGAGCAGAAAGGGGCGAATCAAGAGGACAATTCCAGGACATTTTAATCAAAGATGACATTCAACCTGAGCCTTGAGGAATTCACTGAGAAATCAGGGGCAGCACTCCAGACCTGAAGAAGAGAATATGTCTAGGGCATAGCTTAGCATACATACATGAGTGATCACGAGAGAGAGTCGGCAAAAGAATGCACATGAGAAGTAAGCAAGTCAGGTATGTTATCTGAGATATGAAAGAAAACACTTTTCAAAATACTTGTCAGTACATCATCTCAAGGGTATTTCCAGACAGGTTAGCAGTCAGTCTCTAATATTTGCTCTAGGTGCAAACAATAAAAAGGTACTTTATTTTGTTCATTTCTTCTATTCACCAGTACTTATTAAATGCTACTACATGTAAAGAACTTGCCATAATTAGATGCATAATCTTATATTTAATACATAGATATACTGCTCACAAACTTTTTAAGTTTTGTTTACTTGCTTATTTTGTTTTATCTTTATCTTTCCCTTTCTTTTTTTAATTCTCAGTGAGGATAATACTGGACAATTCATCTGTGAGTCTTATGAAACTTTGATGCCACCTTTCAGAATTCCATAAAGTAAAAATATAATTTTACTTTACTGAAATGTAGTTTCTATTATAACTAATTTAAAAATATTTTTTCTAAGTAATTTTTAAATTTTTAAGTAGGTGGAGAATCTGAAAAGGGCACATAAGGACATTGTTTCTTATTTCATTAAGACGCAACAACAAAATGTACTCTGTAGTACTAATAGGGATAATTAGAAGTATAATTATTCCAGAGAATTTTGGATTTAAATTGTCACTTCACTGCATATGTTATTAAAATACCTGCCAATCTCTCTCCAAAGATGTCAAAATCAATGGCATAAATAATGTCTGATGAACTGATTGGAGAAGTTGTATATTTCAAAGTTAACATGTAACCCAGAATATATGGTATAATTTTATTCATGGATTTTATATATTTCAACTGTTTTAAGAATGCGTTGAATTGATTATAATTAAAAGTTATATATTTAAAAATCCTTTTCTATGCTATTTTCTATTGTATGGCTTTGAGATTATAGAAACTTAGATTTTAATATTCCTGTTTCCAAAATACAATGTTTTAATTCTAACAGACTCAGTAGATGTGTTTCAACAAATGCAAGATATACAAACAATTTTTACAATCATTCTCCAGGAGTAAAAAACTTTAAATAAAGAACTGAAATGAGAGAATCCTAAATAGAGACAAAAATTTACCATGACAAAAAGAATTCCAGGCTGTCACACGTTAAGAATCTCAATTATTCTGGTAGTGTTTTCCATGCTACTTGAAAATTCTCTTTCCTAGCATTCCCTGAATCATCCACAGAGGCAGAAAGGCTACACTACCTCAGGTCGTATCTATTTACATGATATATCTGGAGGAAACACAAAAATTCAGCATTAATTCCAAATATTCTGCCACTTATGAAGTTTCTGCCAAAGACGAAAGAGCGCCATCTAGTGAATTCTTTGAGGAATCTTTCCTATCGGTCATTCATTTGACACTATTTTACTGGCACTTACCCTGTGCTATGTACTGGGTAGATAATTCTCTCAAACCACTTATGCTAATATTATAGCACATTGAAATTCGCCCACTAGCCTTTCCACTGTCCTATGCCCTTAAACTTGATGTCCCGTATCTGGAATGTCCATGTCACATCTTCAAACCTACAAAAATTCTTCTCACTGTTCAAGAGTTTGCATCAGGATCAGCCTGTTAGAACATGAAACAATTGGTTATAATGAATAATAGTGAAAGATTAAATGTTTCCCAAGTGAAGTTCACATAGCATGGCTCTTATTACAAAACCTAAGCAAGTCATCTTGGTAAGTAATATGCCTATGGAATAAATAACTTGAAAAAAACATTTCTGGGTTTATTAACTAAGCAATAGAACAATATATCATGGCACCTTAGAAATCTACAACTACAAAAAAACTATTGTAGTGTGCTGGATGGTGGCCACAAGAAAAGTATGTCTATTTCCTAATCCTGGAAACTGGGAATATTATCTTATCTGGAAAAGGAGTCTTTGCAGATATAATTAAGTTAAGGACATTGAGATGAGGAGATAATATTGGATTATCCAGGTAGACTCTAAATCTAATAACCATTATCCTTATAAGTTACACAAAGAGGAGAAGTCAGACAAGGAAAAAAAAAAAGGCAATATGAAGACAGATGCAGACACAAGTTCAGGAATGCAGACAGTCACCAGGATTTGGAAGAGGCAAAAAACACTTCTAAAGCCTCCAGAGGAAGCACAGCTCTGCCAGATTTTGAACTTCTGGTCGCCAGAACTGAGAGAATAAATTTCTGTTGTTTTAAGCTACCTAGTTTGTGGTGATTTGTTATGGCAGCCTTAAGAAACTATTACAGCCATCTTGATTATTCTGTGTTTTAAACTTAAAGAGAGAATGAATTCCAGCTATAGAGAAAATCCTGGGCTTATCCTCACAATAGATGGCTTCTAATACAGGTTCCACCCAGAATTAACTGTGTGACCTTAAGTAAGAATCTTAGCTTTCCTGTTAGTCCATTTCTTTATGTGCAGTTGAATTAGATGATCTAAAGCCTTCTTTCCAACTCTAAAATCTCCATTTCCGGTAATAAGTGATAGTGTAGCAAACTAAATAGGAGGAGTAAAACTAGCATTGTGTAAACACAGAGTCAAACACACACAGTCTTATAGACAAACTTTTAGATTATAAGGAGAAACAAACTTTGAGGTTATAAGGAGAGAGGCAAGAAGAAATAAGATCAGTTATAATTGCTATCATTTATTATGCCAAGTGCTGTTTCACATAATCCTATGATGGACTTGCAGCCTGGGTCCAACAGGAGATAGAAAGCACACAGTGGTTTAAACAAGGGCAGTTAATATAAAGAATAATTTACCTAAAATTCAAGAATAACTATAAGATAAGAGGAAACCCTGTCTAGTATCCCAGGGCGGAGGGAGAGTACCTATGGAACAACAAACTTGAAAGGGGATCAAAACTTGTTGGAGAAGTTGTGGTTCAGTCACAGGACAGCAGAGAAGCTTGCTGATTTGATTAAGGTAGAGATGGTCTGGAATTACTGGGCACCCACCAGAGTGCAGGCAGGGAGCCGATGATCAATAGCCTTAGTAAGTAGTACAGTCTGGGTGCTGGTCAGGGTAGAGGCCTTACAGTGCAAGGAATGCAGCAGAGTTAGCAGAAGAAACAACTACCCGTCAGGTGATATTCTTACCATGGCAGCTGCATGCAGGCTTCCCAGAGCTCTGGTTCCATGTAGAAGGGGCTGCAGAAAGGGCACTGTCAGGCAGAGCTGCAAAATTAGAGGGACCACAACCTGGGCCAGTGATGGGGGCAGGCTCTACCAGATATCCTCAAATCCACACTGCCCACACCAGAAATCACAAGGAACCTCTTACCCCTCTCCTCTCAATGTCCTTCCAGCACTGTATATTAAGAAATTTTACATCATGCCCAATTTAAAGAGAAATGCTTAAAGGAATTATGTTATGCATTTGGAACTGAGAGACTATAAATTGATAATTGACATACTTGCATAGTAACTATTATTTATAATCACACCTATGCTCAGAGGTGAATACAGCCACTAAATCACAGAGCTAGAAATTATGTCCAGAGACATAAATGGTCAATAATTCCTGAAACTAGGCTCTAACCACACCCAGGAGCAGTATGATAAAAATTGCCTATTTAAGTATTTTGTAGATAGCTCTATATTTTGAGTTCTTTATTATACTTATTATAATCATATGGTAAAAACTCATCTGATGGGAATTTGTCTACGCTTTTTTTTTTTAAAGAAAAAGAAATAAACAACAAGATCGCTCACCCCTACATTTTCTATCCTTCCCTTTGACCCTAGGCTAGGTCAAAGGTCTCTTTCCTTTGTGAAATGCCTCCCTCCTCTTAGTAAAGTCACTGGAGATTTCTTCATAGCATTCATCACAATCTAATGTGATTATCTGCTACCCAAGTGTTCCTCACGCTAGAACTCCGACTTTCCCAATTGTAGAGACAGAGCCTTATTCATTCGTCTTTGCAGCTAGTCCAGGGCCCTGTTTAATATAAGAGAGTTGAACTGAACCAAAAAGAACAGATTCACATCAGGGATATATTCAAACAAGTCATTTCTAATATATAACTCGGGGTCGAGACTGTCTGCTGATTGAGCAATTAAAGGACACACACCAGTCAGTCTAGAGGGATCCTTGATGGCATGTAAGGTCTACCATATGCAAAGGATCAGAGAGTGAATTTCTGAAACCATGTTATGGAAAGAGGCCCAACATAGCTAGAAAGACTAGTTCAAATAAGAACAATAATCAAGAGCAAGGTGACAAGTGTTAAAAGAAATAAACAAAATTAAACAAAAACTGGGAGCATGTAGTTGAAGGATTTGAAGTCTGGAAACACAAGGAGAGTTAATATGGAAGAAAGCAGCTAGCAGGTTAGATGAATTAATTCCCAGTGTAACATGCCTCTGACATCTTTCTAATACTGTCACAATGTATGCTTGGACACTGAGTTAATTTAAAGGGTCTGAAATAGTACATTCAGCACATTCTCTAACATTGTAACAATTGGCTTGGCTCACTACCTCTGAAGACTCACAGTTGGTGTCTAAAGTCATTTACATGTTTAAGTTTGAGCCCACTTAAAACTAAGTAGGTCAGCTCTACAGCCTTAAGCAAGGTGCTAGGAGAAACCATATCCTCGGCCCTATAGCAAGTACCTCTTTAACCAAGTAACTTTCTAATATTACCAGGCATTTTTACGCTTTTTTTTTTCAATTGAGTTATAATTGACATATCTATTTTATGTGTACATATTAGTTTTAGATGTGCAACGAAATGATTCGATATATGTCTATTTTGCTAAATAATCACTACAATAAGTCTAGTTGACATCCATCACCACACATAGTTACAAATTTGTTTTCTTGTGATGAGAACTTTTAAGTATTACTCTCTTTAGTAACTTTCAAATATATAATACACTATCCTTGACTATAGTTACCATGCTGTATATTATTACATCCCTAGGACTTATTTATAACTAGAAGTTTGTACCTTTTGATCACCGTTACCCATTTCTCTCTCACACACACACACACTCACACACACACACACCCCACCTCTGACAACTACCTGTTCTCTGTGTCTATGAATTCAGTGTTCGTTTGTTTTATAAATTTAATCATACAGTATTTCTCTTTCTCAGTCCGACTTATTTCACTTAACATAGTGCCCTCAGCATCCATTCATGTTGTTGTAAATCGCATGATTTTCTTCTTTTTATGGCTGAATAATATTCCGTTGTATTTATATACCATATTTTCTTTATCCATACATTTGTCAATGGAAATTAGGTAGTTTTCCCATCTGGTTATTGAACATGATTCATTTCACACTGCAATGAACATGGAGTGCAGATATCTTTTCAAGTTAGTGTTCTCATTTTCTTTGGATTAATACCCATGCTAGATCATATGGTAGTTGTAGTTTTAATTTTTTGAGGACTCTCCACACTGTTTTCCCTACTGGTTATACAAATTTACATTCCCACCAACAGTGCACGAGGGTTCCCTTTCCCCCACATCCTTGCCAATACTTGTTGTTTCTTGTTTCTTTGATAACAGCCATTCTGACAAGTGTGAGGTGATACCTCATAGTGGTTTTGATTTGCATTTCCATGATGATTAATAATGTTGAGCATCTTTTCATGTATCTGTTGGCCAGTTGTATGTCTTCTTTGGAAAAATATATATTCAGATCCTCTGACCATTTTTTAATAGGATCGTTTGGGTTTTTTTTCTATTGAGTTGTATGAATTCTTTATATCTTTTGGATATCAATACCCTGTAATTTTTGTAGGCAGGGGGGAATCTAGGTTCCCCCAGTTCCTTGAAGCATAGGACCTTGCCTATTCTCCTTTATTTCATCTTCTTCAGAGACTAAAGTTCTAATTTTTATGTGTCTATTCATGTTACTTACACCTAGATCTCCCAAAGATCACTTTCTTCCTGTATTTGGAACATTCCTCTATTTACTTCCAAATCTTCTCTCCACCTGCAAGTCATCTAATTCATTCTGTTGAATTCTTGGTTGTCAAATCTTCATTAGCCATGTTCTTTCCTGCTGGCTGTCTTGTGGAACATCCCCTTGACTATATGCCAGTCTTCATTCAGGAATATGTCTGTGTCCAGTCTAGATACTGATTTTTTTTTTTTTAATTTCCCCATTGAGCGTCCACATTCTGGCATTTCAATGCTGCATTGCATGTGGGCTCCACCTTGTGATATAGCCTCCACTCTCTCCCGTGAACTAGTATTTTTGGTCCTGAGCCAAAGTGGCTGCTGCCACTCAGTATGGAATTGCTTAGGCCCGGGAAACCTGCTTCCCAGGGAATGTTCTCCTATCCACTTTGTCCCCAGTACTGTTTCAGCTGGAGAATCACAGCAAATTCTGAAATTAAGTTAGTTTTAATGAATTGCGCCCCTGGTGGCCTTCTGTGTCATTATTACTCAAGAGAGATGTTTTCTCTGGTTTAGGATGTTCCTGGCTCTGTGTATCACTTCTGCCTGCAAAGTTCTTAAGCTATATGCCTCTATTGTTTTAGTTTTCTCTACAAGCAATTTCAGGAAGACAGCTGTTTGAGAGGTTTCTTTCCTTCTCTACCAAGTAGGGCCACGATGTTTACTGCATCTGAGGGCTTTCTCTTTCCTGTTGCTCTTTGCTCCAGACATTTTTCTAATATATTCCTCTAGATTTCGTTTTATGCAATTTCCATTGTGAGATATGGAAAAACAGCAGTTTGGGGGTCTACCGAAGGCATCTCCTATTTAAACAAATTTTGTCCACATTCAATTTTCCTGGATTACATAATCCTTCCCAGAAGATAGCCTTCCATCAGACCAACCTCTCTTACAAAATCAGTCATCAGTATAGTGTTTCCTCCTACCTTCTCTCC
>NW_011889174.1:1263987-1268729 GCF_000151845.1 Pteropus vampyrus
TTTCCCTCGCTCGCAGTGTTTTCAGGCCACTGTGCGTGAG
Source organism: Pteropus vampyrus (assembly GCF_000151845.1). NCBI lineage: Eukaryota > Metazoa > Chordata > Mammalia > Chiroptera > Pteropodidae > Pteropus > Pteropus vampyrus. Next base: position 1,264,028 of record NW_011889174.1, read on the forward strand.
TCTGAGGACCTGCCTGAGTTAAGACGGAGGTGAGAATTCAAGGAGGCACAGGTGGGTAGAATTTGCAGAGCCAAATACTAGATAGGAGAGAGTTGTACAAAGTGAGAACTGCAGGTAGAAAGACAGAGTGAGGAAGAGAGAATGAGAGAATGAGAGAATGAGAGAGAGGGAGAAACTGGCCTAGGATTCCCCTTGAGTTTTCAGCTGCGTGCTGACAGGCACCTGTGTATGAGGAAAACACCTAAAGCGCCAGGAAGGATCAGGCTGAACAGTCTCCTGTTCTCACATGAAGCTGAAAATAGTTCATATTTCCAGCAGCCAAAAGAAAAAAAATTCATAATACAAAAGGCATTAGGAAAAGTAGTGCTCAAGCAGTGAGAATATTTAGCCCTACATTCATAGGCTGCTCTGATCTCGCTTAACTAAGCTTAAAAGGAATGCCTTAAAAGGTCACACTCTTTCAAAGTAACTGCAATTCAGAGTAAAGCTCGAGAATATTTAAAAGTGAACAATAACATTGGCATTCGACAACATAAAATTCATGTCTGGCATTTAATAAAAATTTAAAGATATGCAAAGAACTGGGAAAATATGACCCATAATGAAGGGAAACAGCCTCTAAAATGGCATAGATGATAGAATTTGTAGGAAAAGAATATCAAAGTAGTTATTACAACTATATTCCATATGGTCAAAATCTAAATAACTTAATTACTTTAGGCGATAATACTGCTCATTTAGATTTAAGAGTTAGGTATTTATACATCAAAAGCACACTTATTTTGTTGCTCTTGTTACAGAAAATTTAAAAAACGGTAGTGCCTAAATAGAAGGACTATGTATGTCATTCTTTTCCCTATTGAGTTTCCTGGAAAGTTAGTAAACCATTTCTGTCTGCAGTAGTTGAAAGAAAAATTTTATTGCTTCTTGGACTAATTTATCTACTTATTTCATTAATTTATGGAACTACCAATGTCAAAGCACCTTGAAATTTTTTAGAAAAATTAAAAGCATGAATCATTCTAAATTCAGTATAGTGGGATTACATTAAGAGTTAAGATGTATGTGGAAAAAGCAATGGGAAACTCAGATGTCAGACCATCCTGCCATACTTAGAGACAGGAAACATGTTCACGGTCATGGTGTGTGTTCATCAAAATGATGGCTTATCCTGAATTATAGCCAGGTCAAATGAGCCTTAAGATTAGTATGATGCGTGTTTAAGCAACAAATTACACCACACCAAATAACGGGGGTATTATTTATTTGCTTTCCTGGCATACAAAACAATCTCCACTCAGGTGGCCAAATTGTCTAAACCTCTTAAAATGTCCCACAAATTTGGCCCAGTCTAGTTCCCTCAGCTAAACCAGAAAGAGCTCAAAGGGGAAATGAGCAGTGCTGAACGAAGGAAGTCTATGTTATTCAATGTTTTACCAAACATTTTACCAAACATTTATCCAAAACATGTCAGTAGGAGGCCAAAAAATGCAGAGAGAGATAAGGAAATGGTGATAATTTTTATTGTTGACTTGTCCTCGCTTTCATCTGCTTTTCTCCATTGATTTCATGAGCTCATTCCAAACCACTCTGTGTACCTCTGATATGCTACTCCTCCTGAGATATCACTTCCATCCTGTCACTCAGAGAGCTGTACTGGCCTATCATCTTAAGGCAGCAAGTCAGAATTCATGTTTCTTACAATTAAGACTCTGAAATATGTGGCCCGATTCTGTCATAGATATTGCCTAGACTCGGTCATCAAGCTTTCTAGGAACTAATCCTGATGCCACCATTTATTGGCTGTATGACCTTAAGCATTAAGCTATAGCTTCCTCATTCATAAAATAGGGATAAAAATAGAGATACCTACTTCATAGGTTTTTGGTTAAAAATGAAATGAGATAATTTATGTAGGACAATGAGCATTGTAAGCACTTTATAAATGACAATTATTTTTACCTATTTGAATATATTTACCTGTATTTCATAACAGCAACACTCCCCTTTCCAATAGGACTACTTCTTATTATAGCCTGCTCTCCAACAACATGCTCACACACATGCACGCACATATATACACACAATACACACATTCACACACACGCATGCACACCCAAATCCCTCCTTCTCATTTCTGCTTTTTCTTATATTTTCCTTTTTCTAAAATGTTCTCTGTGTCACCGTTTATTTATCCATTTTTTTTAAGATTTATCATGCCCTACATGAATCATTAAATCTGAACTGCTCTAAATCCTTGTTATAATTTTTTTGAAATTTGTGGGACATTGTATTTTCCAGCAAAACAACTTTCACATGTTGATTTTTAATAAAAAATATATTTGACATTTTTATACATTGTATTTTGTTTTCCCAAATATGTTTTTTTTTTTCACAGATAATTCTTTGTCTCGTTTTATAGCTATTATATTACTGGTCTCAGGAAATTATTACTACTTTATTGATTACAAAAAATGACAAAATTTAAAAGACATGAAAAATATTCATTGAGCTTATATGGTAAGAGATCGCCTTGATGGTGTTGAAGAGGTCGAGGTGTTAATTTGGCTTGGGTGACATACTAAAGAAGAATCAAGGAATGAAAATATACTATAGTCAGGCTTTCTCTTCCGCTTTTGAAGTTTGCAAATAAAGTATAATAACTTTCTCATATTTCACTTTTTATTGTTCAGCTTTAATCCTAGTACTCTCCACTCACCAGAGTTGCATGTTTAAGCAATTCCTTTACTGTATATTGAAGGGCTGTTGTTAGTAAACAGTCAACTACCAAAAAAAGGTTCCAAATTGAGAGATAAGATAAAGAAAAAATTATCCTTTGAAACCTAACAAAAATTAATAGAAGATGGATATAAATGTGGCAATAGTAACTAAGAATGAGAAAAGTTTTATAATATGTTTTTTGTCAAGAAACCAAGGAACCTCTCATAGTTGATCAATAAGACCACAGTGTTTCTTTAATACATACGTAATTATGGATCTGGTGTTGCCGAGTCAATAATATTGTAATGCAACAGTCTGAAATGAGGATATGTTAAAATGAGTCCAAAATCTTGCACAGATTCTAAAACTAAGAAACCATGAAGTAGTAAATTTTCAGATTTTCTTCACTTGCCTTCAGAAGAAGCTGCTTCTTCTCACCTTCAAGGGATGATATATGTCATTGAGGTAGAAATATTTGAAGATTAAAGAGTGCGGAATCCACTAATCTAGATTATTGGAAATGCCCCTGCTAGAATGTCTATGACCTTTGTTCAATTGTGGTGCTGAGTAATCAGCATTCTGACCTCTAATTTGATTTCCTAAGTGGGTCAGACCAACAGGATGGGTTTGGAGGGACAGTGAGAACGTGGTGGGTTGGCTATGGTGCAGATTTGGAGTTCTATGTTTATTCACAATATGATTTCTGGTGTCTTATCAGTTGGGTTATTAGGCATCAACTTTGAGATTCAATTCACCTGTGTGAGAAGTAATACAATCGTGTCCTGAAGCCCAGAGCTTGAGCTCAGTCCCAGAACCTAGCGTGATCCATTAGGATGTGACCAACCTGCGGGACCCAGCCTCCACTCTGGTAACCACTGTCCCCTTCTTGCTTACTAGTTCTTTAACTATAATATTACCCTATATAAAGAGACAGCTTTTAAAAGCTATTAGCAAAGAAAGTTAATGTTCCCAAAATTGCAGAACTCCTGATTTTTATTAGGACCCAGAATGGTCAATATACAACTTACTTTGTTTCCTGAACCAGTGTTCTTTCTCTTTCTCTGCCAAGAACACCCATTATGTCTTCATCGCTTGACTGACATAACTTACCAACTCCAGTAGTTTTTCTACGACCTGCTCTCCCAACCCCACACACGCTTCTCCGTTAGGAAATTTTATCTGGTATGCCTTAGAAACATTCTTGCTACTGCATCTGCACATTGTTTTTAAAGTGATCCATTTACTCATCTGCTAACTGCAATGATCCTTAAGTGAAACTTAGGCCTTATTTATGTTTAAATTCCTAGCACCTTGCATTGTGCGTAATATACAGGAAGCCCTCAATACATTTTTTGAAGAAAAAGTGCTTTCTTAATTTACTGTGGTAGGAGACAAGAGACTTTCTCATGCAAGTACATTTATAGACATTTGAATTAAATTTCCCACTAGAGCATAACCTTTATAACAATTGCATAAAATGACATATCCAAAAATGGGATAGTTCTTAAGTCAGCAAATGGTTATATTTTCCAGCAAATATATTTTTAAATGTATATTTTATATGACACTTATATAGTACTTTCTGTACCCCAGGAACTATTCTATGTGCTTTATAAGTATTAACTTGACTTATCCTCATATCAAACCTGTGGAAGAGGTACTATCACTACCCACACTTACAGCTGGGGAAATAGAGAAACAGAAAAGTTATATAATTTGGTCAAGATTGCTCAGGCATTAAAGGGAAGGACCTGGATTTGAATCCAGGCAACCTGGCTCAGAGCCCAAGCCTTCCCTGCAGGCATAATAGAATTGCCAGTAAGCCTTCACGCACAAAAAGAGAGGGCATGCTTCTATGTAGGAGCTTTGATGTATAAGTCATTTCCTTCCTTTTCCCCTTGTCCAGCCTTCTTAAACAGATGTCTTTTAAACCTCATACTTTAAACAAGTATTTTATTGAATTACTTTCCTCTCAGGAACC
>NW_011889174.1:1268779-1274549 GCF_000151845.1 Pteropus vampyrus
GGAATCCACTAATCTAGATTATTGGAAATGCCCCTGCTAGAATGTCTATGACCTTTGTTCAATTGTGGTGCTGAGTAATCAGCATTCTGACCTCTAATTTGATTTCCTAAGTGGGTCAGACCAACAGGATGGGTTTGGAGGGACAGTGAGAACGTGGTGGGTTGGCTATGGTGCAGATTTGGAGTTCTATGTTTATTCACAATATGATTTCTGGTGTCTTATCAGTTGGGTTATTAGGCATCAACTTTGAGATTCAATTCACCTGTGTGAGAAGTAATACAATCGTGTCCTGAAGCCCAGAGCTTGAGCTCAGTCCCAGAACCTAGCGTGATCCATTAGGATGTGACCAACCTGCGGGACCCAGCCTCCACTCTGGTAACCACTGTCCCCTTCTTGCTTACTAGTTCTTTAACTATAATATTACCCTATATAAAGAGACAGCTTTTAAAAGCTATTAGCAAAGAAAGTTAATGTTCCCAAAATTGCAGAACTCCTGATTTTTATTAGGACCCAGAATGGTCAATATACAACTTACTTTGTTTCCTGAACCAGTGTTCTTTCTCTTTCTCTGCCAAGAACACCCATTATGTCTTCATCGCTTGACTGACATAACTTACCAACTCCAGTAGTTTTTCTACGACCTGCTCTCCCAACCCCACACACGCTTCTCCGTTAGGAAATTTTATCTGGTATGCCTTAGAAACATTCTTGCTACTGCATCTGCACATTGTTTTTAAAGTGATCCATTTACTCATCTGCTAACTGCAATGATCCTTAAGTGAAACTTAGGCCTTATTTATGTTTAAATTCCTAGCACCTTGCATTGTGCGTAATATACAGGAAGCCCTCAATACATTTTTTGAAGAAAAAGTGCTTTCTTAATTTACTGTGGTAGGAGACAAGAGACTTTCTCATGCAAGTACATTTATAGACATTTGAATTAAATTTCCCACTAGAGCATAACCTTTATAACAATTGCATAAAATGACATATCCAAAAATGGGATAGTTCTTAAGTCAGCAAATGGTTATATTTTCCAGCAAATATATTTTTAAATGTATATTTTATATGACACTTATATAGTACTTTCTGTACCCCAGGAACTATTCTATGTGCTTTATAAGTATTAACTTGACTTATCCTCATATCAAACCTGTGGAAGAGGTACTATCACTACCCACACTTACAGCTGGGGAAATAGAGAAACAGAAAAGTTATATAATTTGGTCAAGATTGCTCAGGCATTAAAGGGAAGGACCTGGATTTGAATCCAGGCAACCTGGCTCAGAGCCCAAGCCTTCCCTGCAGGCATAATAGAATTGCCAGTAAGCCTTCACGCACAAAAAGAGAGGGCATGCTTCTATGTAGGAGCTTTGATGTATAAGTCATTTCCTTCCTTTTCCCCTTGTCCAGCCTTCTTAAACAGATGTCTTTTAAACCTCATACTTTAAACAAGTATTTTATTGAATTACTTTCCTCTCAGGAACCAGGCCTATTTTACAAAAAGGAAAAATGAAAAACAAAAACAAAAACAAGAGCTCAGTAATCCTCACAAAATCCATTGAGGAATGCACATGTTAAGAAAAGGAAATATTCTTAAATAGGTACTTAACTAGAGTCTTACCCCCTTAGGATAAGACTGAATAATAATTTCATTCTGCTCTGAGATTGGGGGGCAGGGGGAGGGGAAGCTCCTATAAATCTTGGAAAGGAAGTGAAAGGATATAAGGGATTTCCGTGAAAATCTTCTATTTCCATTTTTTTTGAAGTTCAAATCTTGTGATGATTAGCTGCAGCTGACCTTGACTCTCCCCTCTGCTTAGGGAGGCATATGCTATCATAGGGATCAGAAGTCAGATGAATTAGGCTCTGTTCAGCTCAACACTTTAAATTGCAGCTGGGAAAAAAACAAAGCATCTTTAGGCTAACCAGCCCTCAAAACTTTTATTCAGAGGCATCTCTGCCAGAAGGAATGGGGCTTCTTTGCTGGCACTGCAATAGAGTCATAAAGGAGAAAAGTGGTAAAAAGGGTGCTGCCAGGATTAATTCAAAACTATATAATAAAGTGAATGTTATCAGTTAAATTGTTATGTTCTTAAAAAGATCAATAAGGGTTAAAGAAAAGATGTTTTTCACTGTTCAAAAAACTGATCAAGAAGACTCCTAAGGAGTTTAACTTGGAAAATCGTGTCATAAGCAAGCAAATGTGTAAGGAGCAAATTATATGCCCAAATAAGGCCTTCTCTTGTCTGTTGGATAATAAGAAAATTTTTATTACAAAAGAAGATTGAGAGGGACTTATGCTTTGCAAAATTGGGGTATTAGGAACCAGATTTTTTTTAAAAAGAAAAATATACAAAATGTTTTTCAGAAGACTACACCTCAGGCAACAAGATACAGTGACCACTGCGAGACAGGAAATAAGTGAAGTGAACCTTATGATTGCCCCTCTTTACTGTGTTGTAAAAGAGTCCAGGCTATGGGCACAGAGAGGGAAACCAAATGGAGGCCAGCCAACTCTCTGAGTTGGAGAGACCAAGGCAGTTAGTTCTCAGGAGAGAGTATCAGAGAATAGAGAGATACACAAGGAGAGAATTCTAGCTATTTGCAGAGGGTCCCCCTAAAGTATTCAGTTAAGTATTGTTCAATGCATGAATATGAGGAATTAGGCTAGAGAAAAAATTACCCAAAAGGCTTAAAGGGAACAGTACATGTAGCTCACATCAGACCAAAAATTGTGTTTTCTCATAGCGGCCAGACTGGAACTTCTCATAATTCACAGGGCATTGTGTAAAGTACTCAGATGGGTCTTAACGGCAGTAGTAATAACTGGACTTGAACTAAATGTACTTTTGTTTCACATAACAAAACTAAAAGAGCAAGGTCTGAGAGGGTCAACTGTTTACAAGTGACTTAACTGTGTCACAAAATAAACCTAAATAACATTCATAGGAATACAAAAATATCTAGCCGCCAACAAGATAAAATTCACAATGCTTGAGAACCAACAAAAAATTACTAGTCATGGAACTAAACAAGAAAATAGGATCCAGGATAAGAAAAAAAATCAATCGAATCTGGTCCAGAACTGATATAGATGTTAAAATTGTCAGACAAGAACATCAAATCATTATAACTGTATTCCATATACTTAAAAGTTAAAAATAAATATGAAAGATATTTTTTAGAAGACCCAAAATCAGACATTTAGAGGGAAAAAAAAATATTGTGTGAAATGAATAATGCACTGGATGGGATTATTCACAGATTAAACATTGTAGAAAAAAAAAAGATTCATGAACTTGAAGATATAGCAATATAAGCTAACCAAAATGAAATACAGAAAAAAAATAATTAAAAAAATACCAGAGTATCAGTAAGTGTGGGGTAATTCCTGTCAAAATCCCTGAGTGAGAGGAAAGCAGAGAGGGGAAAAGGATATCTAAAGAAATAATGTCTAAACCGTCATCAGATTTGCTGAAAAAATATATATCTACATATTCAAGAAGCTCAATCAACTCCAAGGACAAGAATCATGAAGTAAACTACACCAAGACCCGCATCATAAATTGCTCAAAGCTAGTGATAAAAGAAAAATCTTAAAAACAGCCAGAGAATAGACACATTACCTACAGAGTAACAAATGTAAAGAAGACATAAATTTCTCATCAGAAACAATGCAAGTGAGAAGAAGGTAGAGTAAGATTTTCAAAATACTAAAAGGCAATAAAAATCCCTGATAACCTAAAACTCTATGCCCATAATCCAACAGGAAAACAAGATCAAGTTAAACCCAACACAGGCAGAATAAAGGCAATAATAAAGTTTAGACTATAAAAACAATAAAATATAAAACAGAAAAGTAATAGAGAGCAATGAAACCAAAAGCTGGCTCTTTGAGAAAAAAAGCAAAGTGAATAAACCTCTAGCCAGACTGTGAGGAAAAAAGATAGTAGACACAATTACTAATATCAGGATTAATAAAGGGTTAGTAACTATAGCCTCTTTAGCTATTAAAAGGATAATATGTGAACATTAATATAAAAATAACATAAACAACCTTATGCTAATAAAATCTACAATTTATATAAAATTGACAAATCCCTCGAATGATACAAACTACCAATGTTCAACCAAGAACAAAATAAAACATAAATAAACATATATCTTTTAAAGGAATCAAATTTTCAGTTTAAAACCTTTCCAAAATGAAAATTCTAGGACCAAATGACTTACCAATATATATTACCTATTATTAAGAAGAAACAATACTAATTTTATACAAACTCTTTTAGGAAAATGAAAAAGAAAGAAATATTTCCCAACTCATACTACATCCTGCTACCAAAGCCAAACAATTATAAGAAAAGATAACTATAGAACAATATCCTTCACAAATATATATAAAATTTTTCTATCAAAATTTCAATAAATCAAGCCTGACAATATCTAAATTGCATAAGATTTCATAACCAAATGGTTATTCCTAATAATGAAAAGTTGGTTTAACATCAAAAAAAACAATCAATACAATTCACCATACTAACATCTAAAAAAAAGGAAAAAAAGAAAAAAGAAAAACCACAATGATCATCTCAATAGATGCAGAAAAGGCATTTGACAAAATTCCATAGTAATTCCTGATAAAAACTCTCAACAAATTAGGGATAGAAGGGAACTCACTCAATCTGATAAAGGACATCAATGAAAAGCTTATGGCTCACATCAACTAGTAAGTGAGTTTATCTAAATTTCAGGATTCAAAATGAATATATTAAAATCAATTATATGTAGATATTTTAGAAATATACTATCAGAAATTGACATGTAAAAGATAACATCACTTATAATAGTATCTAAAAATATGAAATTGTTAGGGATAAAGTTAATTAATGAAAGATGTGAAAAAGTGCAAAATATTGATGAGAGAAATTAAAGAAGAATTTAATAAATGTAGAACATCATTCATTCATTATCAGAAGACTCAATATTAAGAAGCCAATTATCCCTAAATTAATTTATAGACTCGATACAATCTCTATCAAAATTCCCAGAAAACTCGTTAGAAATTGATAATTGATACTAAAATCTGTATGAAAATGTGAAGGACATAAAATAGTCAAAGCAAATTTGACAAAGAACAATATAGGAGGACTTCCATTACCTGATTTCAAAACTTTCTATAAAGCTACAATAATCGAGCTGTGTGATGTTAGCATAAAGATAGACAAATATGTAAATGGAACGTACTAGATAGACTGCCCAAAATGGATTCAAATATTTATAGACAACTTATTTTTAACAAAGATGCAAAAGCAATTGAGTGAAGAAAGAGCAGGGTTTTGTTTTTGTTTTTGTTTTTTTAACAAATAGTGCTGGAATAATTGGATTGCCATACACACATATGCAAAAGAAACTTAAATCCTATCTTATACTATGTGTAAAAATTAACTGAAAATTAATCACAAACCTAAATGTAAGACCTAAAACTATAAAATGTCTAAAAGCAAACACAGAAATCATTGATACCTAAAGTGAGGCAAAGATTGATTAGAGACAACAAAAGAACAATGTCTAAAACTAAAAGTAATGAACTAGATTTCATCAAAGTTAAAAACTTCTGTTCATTGAAAGGCCATGTTAAGAAGAGCCTTTTGTAAAGTCAAGCCACAGCCTGGGAGAAAATATTAGCAAAACACATATCAGATAAAGAATTTATATCCACAATAGATAAACAAATCCTTCAGCTCAATAATAAAAACATAACCCA
>NW_011889174.1:1274599-1285883 GCF_000151845.1 Pteropus vampyrus
TAAATCCTATCTTATACTATGTGTAAAAATTAACTGAAAATTAATCACAAACCTAAATGTAAGACCTAAAACTATAAAATGTCTAAAAGCAAACACAGAAATCATTGATACCTAAAGTGAGGCAAAGATTGATTAGAGACAACAAAAGAACAATGTCTAAAACTAAAAGTAATGAACTAGATTTCATCAAAGTTAAAAACTTCTGTTCATTGAAAGGCCATGTTAAGAAGAGCCTTTTGTAAAGTCAAGCCACAGCCTGGGAGAAAATATTAGCAAAACACATATCAGATAAAGAATTTATATCCACAATAGATAAACAAATCCTTCAGCTCAATAATAAAAACATAACCCAATTTAAAAATGGGCAAAAGATTTGAATAAATATTTTGCCAAAGAAAATATATAAATGGCTAATAAGTATTGAAAATATATTCAATATCATTATCCATTAGGTAAATAAATATTAAAGTCACAATGAGATATAACAACGTACACATCAACTAGAATTGCTATAATCAAAAAGATAGACAAGACCAAGTGTTCATAAGGGTGTGAAGAAACCGGGACCCTCACTCATTGCTGGTAGGAATACAAAAGGTGCAGCCATTTTGGGAAATAAGGCAGTTTCTTAAAATATTAAACACAAATTTACCATACATTCAAGAATTATATTCTTAGAGATCTACCTCCCTGACAGAAATGTCCACAAAAAGACTTACACATGAATATTCATAGCACCATTAATCATAATAGTCAAAAACTGGAAAAATCCAAATGTCCATCAAGTGATGAATGGGTCAACAAAATGTGCATATCCATACAATAGAATATTATTCAGCAATAAAAAGGAATAAAATACTAATATATGTTAGAACATAGATGACGCTCTAGCCATACTCTCAAGGCTGAATTGCATGATTCCATTATCTGAAATTTCCAATAAGAATAAAGCTATAAAAACAGTAAGGAAAGCAGTGGCTGGCCTGGAGTTTGGAATAAGGAGTGATTACAAGTAGATATGAGGGATCTTTTTGGGTGGTGGAAGATTATAAAACAAGATTTGGACTATGGATGCATAAATTTATAAGTTTACTAAAAATCATTTAATTTCCATGAAGAGAAATTTTATTATTTATAAATTATAATAAGGCTTAATAAGGCTGTTTTAAAAATACCATATATTCTTATTTTCTCTCCAGATTACCTTAAATAAATTTATAACAAAAGTAAATTTAATATGTTTGTAGTAATGATTTTTTTTTTCAGTAGTAAAAAGAAATTTTATCATGAACTGGGCAATTTGGGCTGTTTTTTGTTTGGAGAGGTATATAAACTATTGATTTTCTTTTCTAGAAAACAAAACAGTAAGTAAGCAAAAATTTTGAAAGGCAAATTACTCACCTTCGGCATTTTATACCACCATATATGTCAAAGTATTTAGAGAGCTATCACAATCTTATATTGTAGATAGATAAAATATTTTAGTTTATTTCAAAAGGTAAAGAAACTTTAGGTGGCATTATTAAAGGATTTGTCAAAAGTAATGGGATCTCAGAATTGGAAGAAAACTTTGCCTTTCCTTAAAATGGCTACTCACTGATGTTTAAATGTCCTTCCACAACCCTCCTGAGCGCTCTTCAAATCTCTGTTGGAAGACCTAACTATCCCCAAGAAGGAAAGGTTCCATCTTTGCAAAGCACTGATACCTAGAAAAACTAAATATGGATTTTCTATAGCTTCCATCTACAATATGAAGCTAGTTCATGAAAGCTCTCTATACCAATTTCGAGATATCCTGGATTCTACATATGTACTACATAAGTATTGTATATAAAAAATATGGATTGACACAATCCAAACCTGAGTCTCAAATCTCTATTTGATACAAGTTCCTCAAGAGAAGGGCAGAATTCATCATATTAACCATTGTGCCCACAGAGCATATCACTGTGCCTGGCAATTTAGGTACTCTTGTCAATAATTTTGAACTTATAATTTTATAATACAAAATGAGCATATGTAAATTATCTGAACAATTTTTCCACATCTCTATTCCACAAACATTAATTTTATGATGCTGTTTTACAAAAATTAATACCCTTTCTTGTTATATGTGACATATAAGCAAAACATGGAAGTGTTAGAATAAGTCAGAGACTAAATGATGAAGTTAATAATTTTATTGATGACTAAAAATGACTCTGAAACTTACCACATGCTATAAAGTGAGCTTTGTTTTACCATAATTTCTATTATTAGAAAAAAATTTTGTGACAGTATTTATCACCTTGCTTAGAATCCAAGTTATCATGAGGCTTAAATCATGAGGTTTTACTTTGAACTGTACAGCGGTAACAGTAGTCATTTGAAAATCCAACATATGCTTCTGGGAGTGCTCTGAATTATTAAAGTAAGAATAATACCTCTGACATATACAGAAGCAACATGTTGTCATTAAAGAAAAATGCACACAATTCTAGAAATCAAAAGACTTATATTCAAGTCTGGATCATATTAGCTGTGGTCAACTCATGCAACAACTTCACTTTGTTTATCTATGACAGTAGCATTTTAATTCCTGCTACATATGCATCAAAAGATAATCATGAAAATCAAATGACATAGTGGATATGAAAATGTTAAGAAACTCTGAAGTGCTAAAAAAGTGAGAAACATTGTATTAAATTGCTGAAAATGTGCTTATTCGTGTTTACGAAATTGCATAGAATAATTCTTTGATAAACAAAATATTCAACTCCCTGTGAAATAGCAAGGTTGTTCTCTTTTTTCATGCCATCAGTTTCACAAATGGCTGTCATTAGTCAATGAGACAAAGCCTACGACTGAAATACTAGAATGAGTAGTTTATACCAAGAAAGTGAGAGCATTCTTTGCTTGTAATGAACAATAAATATATTTATTTGAAGAGATGCTCTCTGACGTCCTTAAATTGTCATTTGAAGAAAATTCTATGGCAACTTTTATAAATTATCTGTATCTTTATATGTTTTAATTTAAAATTTAGCATATATAATTCTTAAATTTTTTTGAATCTTAAACACTGTTGAGAATTTGACAAAAGTGAGAAAAGCTGTATCTAGTAAAAAGCATATGCACACACATTTGAAATTCTGCTTACAGAATCAGTAGATTCAGATTCTGTGTAATAGCCTAAGAACTGACCTCTAGTCCACAAATTCCAGGTTAAAAACCTCTGTATTAAATTTTTATGAAAATTCTTAATTAACACAATAGAGGCCATAGAATAAATTAAGAACTTCCCCCCCCCCGCCCCGCACACACACTTTTTTTGATTGTTTAAACAACACTTCTTTACATTTGCAAATTTGTAGCTGTTATTCTGACTGTAATGGTGTATCCAGCAACAAAAACAGTCATTATTCAATATGAGATAGTATTTGTAAACAGTAATGAGGTAGAAAATTAATTAAATGTGGCTGAAAATTATAAATTATTAAATGTTACCTCAAAATTCTGTTACTGAATAGACACTGCAGGATAAGGTGGGGATGGGAGCTCTTTCTCAAAGCCCTCTTTACCTTTTGCCAAAGAATCCCTGGAATTCAAAATAGCGCCAAATAAATGTTTCAGGAACTTTGGTCAAAGCCTTTCTCTCCTCTCTTCGGAAATTAGCAATAGTGCTGGTTCCAAATAATCTCCATAATTCCTATAAATTTTATGATACGTTATAAATGAAATCTAGTAAGTGAGTTTACGACTGTATCTAAGGCCCCCAACTAAGTAATTTGCCAGGCTCTGCCAGGAATTTGACTCTCTCTTAGAAGAGTGTTCATTAAAATCTTGCCTATGGACAACCAAATTCAGTGTGCAATGGGTTATTTTCCATGAAAGGAAAACCATAACTTTAACAGAAAAAGTGTTTTAATTCTCAACCATGTCTATACAAATCATCACCAGCATAACATACCTTTCCCTGAATTAAACTGCTAATTAAGCCACATATACCTGTCTGCTCTTGCTTTTTGTTTCAGACAAAAAAAAAAAAAAAAAAAAAAACCATATGAAAAACAGGTTAAGTTCCTTATCCAAATCAATCTCTTTTATAGTTCTATTTAGCTAAAATATTTCACAGTTAACTATAATCAGATTTTTTTTTTTTCATTTGAAAAGAGCTTTTACACATGACCTACTAAGAAAATCCATTTGGAGCTTAAAATTGATATCTTCTTATGTTATAACAGATTGTGTAATCACTGGATCTAAAACACTCAGCAGCCTGCCTGTGTTTAGGAAGCAAGCATTCATATTCCACTGGCAGTCTTGTCAGATTTTTCTAGGGAATTAGTCCTCATTTCTACCCTTTCTCGTCCTTAAAAAAAGAAAAAGTTTTTTTTTCAAAAACTAAATTTGTCAGAATATTTTTTTCTCAGACACCCACATGGCTAAAATATATTGTTTTAACCCAGAAACATTGGCCAGTAATGCAAAAATCTAACACTATATGTTAGGAAGCACTCTGCTTTCTTTTTAAAAAAAAAAAAAAAAAAAAACCTTCAATTTTAGTGAAAATAAAGAGGAAATTAAACCAAGAATTTGGCAGCCAAGGAGATTTGACATCTAAATATTTTTTAAACATTTTTAAATTTGTAGCAGAAACACATTCTCTCTCATCTCCTCCATTGCCATCCCATTACGATGCCAAATAAACAATTTTGATGCATTTTCAAAACTCTATAGAGAAAAACACTTAGCCTTAAGAGCAAGAAGCAACCTTTTCCACATGAAAGGGTATCTCTTTTCCTCAGGCCACAGACTACAACAACGAGCTTTGCTTCTCAAAAATGTATGATATATGTTGGGGTACACTAAGGAAACTTTAGGAAAGTGGCAGAAGGAAAATGTGTCTCTGATGCTCCACCTGGAATTTAAGTAGCCAGTTGTGAAACCCAGCTAGAAATATGTCCGGAAATGGCTCCTCTCATTTGGTTAGTCTTACTTTCTCTTCTTCAGGAAAATCTAGTACCATTAGTTTCTCAGTGACCACATCACTACATAACCTTCACAACAAATGCTGAGAAATGACAGGAATTAGACATTATATATTCAATGTCTGTAAAAGGGAATGACCAGAGTCCCTTTACCCCTTTCCATCATGTGAGACGATAGTGAAAAGATAGCTATCTATGAACCAAAAAGTTGCCTCTCACCAGGCACCAAGTCTGCTGGCACCAAATCTGGACATCCCAGCCTCCGAAACTGTGAGAAATAAATGTTTGTTGTTGAAGCCACCCAATGAATGGTATTTTTGTTATAGCAGCCCAAATGGATTAAGACATATGGCAAAGCCTGGAAGGCAGGCTGGAAGCAGATGGTGGACACTAAGGAGGAGAGAGTACTTAAATGAAGAGAACTTAAATGAAATTTGTGTGCTCCTTTCTTCAACATTGGGCACCTAAAGAGACATAGTCTCTGTCTCCATTCTGCTTCATCAACTAATCCAGGGTCCAGATCTAAACATCTCTGAATGGAATAAAGTAAGCTAAGACTTTTGAGCATTTATTGTCAGCCCGATCTTGTTCCAGGTGCTTTTCATTCTTTAACTTAATCTTCACAATAACTCTAAAAGTAGGTTTTACTATAAACCCCCTTCTGTATTCCATGAATGAGCTATGTCTGAAGTAACACACCTTGTTAGAGGTAGAGCCAGAGAAATAAAAAATAATCATAGTTATTGATAGCTCATTACATGTCAGGGCTTTATTCACATTTCATTTACTTTTTACCACAATCTTATAAAATAAGTACTACTATTATTACCATTTCACTAGTGTAGAAAATTGGCTTAAAATGGTTTTGTAATTTACTTATACCTACACAAGCTAGTAAGTAACAGGGCCAGAATTGGAAAGGAGATTTGCAAAATTTCAAGTCTCAACCACTTGCCCTCCCCAGTCCTCCGTCCTCTTCACACACCATGCTAGGGTCTTAAAAAGGCTATCATTATGGAATCCCTACTGCATGTTAGGTATGCTTCTAGGTACTTCAGATGTATTAATCCATTTGACCTTCTATGAGTTGAGTATAATTATTATTATTATTATCATATTATTATTATTATCATTCTGCATTTGAAGAAACTGAGGCAAAGAAAGCCTAGCCAATTTTCTCAGACACATTATTCAAAAACAGCTGCACTTGGGCTTGGACCCAGCACCCTAGATCCAGACTCCATGTTCTGAACTATTGCATCATTATGCTGCTTCTCAGTGTTCATATGACTATATTTGGACAACATTTAATTAGAAATCACATACAAATATAGATATGAAAACAAGTTAATCTTCACAACAATCTTGAGATGTAAGTAGAATAAAATAGGATTGATCTCATTTTAAATGAAGAACTCAGAGGCTTATAGTGCTATGTCACTGGTTAGGTGTTAAACAAACTCCTAGAGAGTGAATTTCCCACTAGAAGTCGCCTCTAAATCCAAAACACTTCATCGATTCCAGGCAAATGGTATGCAAAAATGGAATCTCGCCTTGCAACTTCTTCAATTCCTATGTTCCATGGCAAGGTGGGGAGGGGGGAACCTCAAAACTTTAAAAGTTTCAGACACTCATTTGGAGACAAGATAAGAGAAGCTGGTGTATTCACATCTTTCTGCTCCAGAAAGCTTGGGAAGACATTCCTGCTTGAATACAGAATGAACCAGTGAGGAGAGGCCCAGCCCTCTGCCAGCCTGAGAATAAGAGTAAAGCATTGATCTGTAAAGAATCTGCTGGGTGGTTAATCCTAGCAGGAAATTCCTTGGAATTACACAACCTCTGGGAGGGGAAGTCCCTAACTGCCTACCCCCAAAGATGAGCTGGCAGTGGGATACCTTCAACTAACTTCTTTTTCAGGAAAAAGGAGGAGAGCTGGAAACTCCAGGCCCTTCCTTCCAATATCTTGCCCTGGCCCTCCCTCTTCTACTTGTGTACTTTCATCTCTGGTCACATCCCACTTAGGCCTTGCTTTCTGGCAGCAAAAGGCACCAGTTATTATATTTGAGTAATTTGTATCAATACTATCATTTTGCTAGTTAGCTGAATTGATAGAGCACGGAAGCAAATCAAATTAGCAGCTTTTTTTTTCCCACTGGCATGCTCCCATCTCTAGTAGTTATATTTTAAAGTATTACTTACTAATCCCTAGAGAAATTGGGATGGAGGGAGGAGGAGAATGCATCTCCATTTAGAAAAGGTGTGCGCATTGTACTTTATTTCTAACAGCAGTTTTCACATGATCGTGACTCACAGAAGTGATGAGGAAAATGTGTTAATTAACAAGGTTATAATTTCCTTAGCTATGTGCCCAGTGTGATTCATGTTGTCTACTACTGGGGAGAAAAAGCTAAATGATAAGCAATATTTTACACTGCATGTAATTGTTACATTTTTGACACAAAGTCAAACACATTCATGGTAGAAAGGGGGGTGCCTCAAATGCACTCAAAGAGCCAGCAGTGTATTTGAAGCTGTTTAAGCACCCTGGTTTATAGGATACTATAAATAAGGGGCTGAGTGGTAGGTAGGTTATGGAAATTCGGACCCAAAATCTGGTACAACTGTCCACAAGAAAAATTATTGATTTAGGAGTGCAAACTGTGGGGAAATGATTGCTGCAGGTTTGAAACAAGAAAATTAATGAATTATAATCATAAACCGAGGAGCCTGTGGTAGGTCTTGGAAACACAGAATTCTGCAGAACTGAACTCTGGTGGTGAGAGAGGCAAGGACGAGGCCTGCGGTGCCCACTGCATCTGATGCAACCTGGCCCTGGGCGATCTGGGGAGAAGAGCACCCCCAAGCCCACCCTAGGAGACCTGCCAGGTCTCTGGGTTCCTTCAGTCTGCAGATACAGACTGGAATTCCTCCCAGTGGGGTGTACCAGCAGAGAATCTAAGCGGACTCTCAGGCCTTGCCCCTTTCCCTCGCCCAGCGCCTCGAACTCCTGGCTGAAAAGCCTTCCTGGTACTAGCTCCTGCCCCTGGGCCGAGCTAGCTCCGAGGTTGCTACCCAGAGACCAGTTCCTGGGTGAACCCGGATGGAAAGAGGGCCACTCTGGTCCGGGTCCCCGAAATGTCACACTGCTGTGCTCACAGCGCAAAGAGGGTGCCCGCCCGTCTGTGCGCAGCAGACTGGAGGATGCGTGATGGTGCCCACTGTTGTGTAGCAGTTGTTGTTTGCTGCTAAAAAAAAAAAGCCCTTTAGAAAGACATGACCAGATTTTCCCATTTGTGTGTGTGTGTGTGTGTGTTTTTTTAAATTTATTTTTTCTTTTTCCTTTTTGTTTTTTAAAGCAACCACTACATAACGAAAATTAATCTTGGTCATCCCTAGGATGGAGAGGAAATAATTTGAAGGGCATGACACATTTGATGCTCTATGACCCAAAATACATACTCTTTCCTTTTTTTCCTGACACCTTGAATACAATACTAAAGAGTTACGCTTATGCGAAAATGCACCATATGGAAAGTTAAAATACAACACACAAATTGCACAGAAATTCTTAGAAGCATAATTGCCCAAAAGGAGACAAAAACTGTTTAGAAATGGGAGGTTATGTGACTGAAGCAGTCTGCAATGCAAAAATGTTTCTAAAACTCTCCTCGAATTCCTACCTGGTTTATTTAGAATCCAAACTGCCCACAGTGCGTATTTTCACGTAATCAGCCCTGGTAAGGGCTTGAGAATCCTGTAATCCAGATCAATGAGTCGACTGGTGGCTTCACAAGAAACACTTGACAGAAAACTAGACATGACTAAAGACATTCTCCTGCCTTTCCATACTGAACCTCATGAACATGAAAACTCATTTATCATTAATTTTAAGGGGAAAGTTTTTTGTGGGGCCAGGCTCCAAATAATGCTGATTTCTGCCCAAACTATACCAATTACATTAAAAGTAATGCAATAGTTTCAAGCGCTAATAGGAGTTATTAGAACACTAAGAAATAAGGCAGTTTCCTTCAAGAATTGCTTTCAAACACGGCTGCTGACTGAATTCGTTCATTCTTCCTGGCTATTGCCACTGGTAAAGGCCATGCTCACAAAAAAAAAAAAAAAAAAGTACACAGATGATACTCATCATTTATGCAATAAAACATTTAGCATTTTTTAAAAAGACTGAAAGAATGTAAATGAAGCAAGCCAGAGTATTCAGAGAGGAAGACATAATTCAATAAATAATGTTACAGCTGGGTGATGACCCCTGGAGGGTCTTCCTGGCAGTGTCAGGTGAGACAGAAGCCTTCAAAATCTAAATCAGCCCCTGTATAACCAAAGACATGCCTCATAAATTGAAGTAAGGATATAAATTAAACACCTCAAGTTAAATTCTCTACATGTGGATAGGACTATCTCAAGATGGACTGTAAAATCAAGTTCTAAATGTTGTTTTCTGGTGTAGTTACTATAGGAGTTTCAAAGTGAGTCAGGATTCTACTAAGAACTGTCTCTATAACTTTGATCTAGCACCTTCTGATGTCTCATATTCTCCTCTTGGAAACAAAGAGAACGGAATATTCCCTGGACCTGTCCATATTTCAAATTCTATCATTCCACAAGTATGCCCTGCAGTAGAAGAAGGATGTAATAGAAGCCTCACTAGCTGGTCAGGGGACCAGGGGTAAACAGCAGATAGGCTCTGGAAAAAAAGTGGAGTAGAAAGTTTGAGAAGGCCTGTTTTTAAGGCATGGAATCAATTCAGCATTAGTCACAAATAAATGAAGCTTGAGGAAGATCATAAGAAAATTGCACTTTCATCTTATCCATTCAATAAATTTATTAAGTGCCTCTTCATTTGACCAGGTGCTTGGAACACACAGTCAGATAAAAGAAGATAGATTCTCTGCTCTCACCTTTCTTGTAGTGTAAGATACAGGCAAGTAAATGTGAAGCAGTTTCAACCAAGTGCAAGCAGAGTGAATATCTCTAGGTGGTAAAGTCATGGGTGATGTTTATGACTTTATGATTAGTTCTCTATGTTTTCTAAGTTATTTATAATGAATATGTATTGTTGCATTTGCACTTTTTATAACATGAATAATTTTTTTTAAATGATTACACATAAACATCAGATTTTATGTTTATCAGGGTAGTTTTACATAGCTATGTTATGAGAAAATTGACTGCTCAACCTGAGACAACTGAGGCTCAGGTTAAAAGCTTATTAAGATCACAGACCATAGCGAAAAAAAAATAAACAAAAGACACTATGGTATGCACATAACTACATCCTACCAAAGTTTTTTTTTTTTCTTTATTCTTTTTTTTTTAAGCAGGGAAGCTAGGATTAAAACCTAAGTCCTCTAAGTCTACAAATCCTAGGCCCTTCCCACCATCTGACAGTGACTATTAATAACTGAAATATGCAATATCTAGGATCAAGATAAGAAATGCAATATATTCAGTAATAAAAAAATGAAATAAAAGAAACCTGCATATGAAAAACATCTTCAAAAATTTGTCTCATTGTCTTGCTTTTACTCTCCTGTTCTACTCTTCTTTTTTCTTTTATTTCTTCCTCTTAATTTTTTTTTCTATTTCTAAAAAAGACATATCCTTAATTGATGTTTTGGAAAGAAATGAAAGGGAAATTATACATTCCCACTATGCTAAAGTGACTACTGTTGATATTGTAGTGTAATTCCTTTTACTTTTTTTCCTACAGTTAGGTTTATTTTTAACATTATTATAACTATACTGTATATCTGATTATAAGTTTTTAGTGCAACTTTCTGTTGCAATTACTCATGTAAAATAATATGCATAAAGTTATTATTAAAACTTTAGTCAATAATAAGTGAATAGCCTCAGACTAAAAGGTTAATAAACATATCGGATAAGCAATCTTAGATCAACATTTCCTTAAGTAAAATACTAGATCCATGGGATATTTGTTAAGAAAAAGGTTTAGTAGTAAAATAAGTTTATGGAACATTTTGTATTCTTAATGCCATTTTGGAGATTTACAATACACTTTACAAAAATCTGAGAGAAGCGGTGTTTAAGAAAAAGAAAACTTCTTTAAACTTTGTTTAGCTCAAAATTTCATCAATTTATTTGTATGTAAATTTAAAAAATATTTTATACTTACTAATGCATTTGGAATAGGAACAAACTGTAGTACACTCCGTTAATTTCTTCTCCAGACTTATTTCTGGTGCTGGATTTTAAGGGACAACATTGTTAGATGTGGCTACTCTTGCAATGCAGTGGCCAACAGAGAAAGATGACAGAAGACAAGGAGCTTC
>NW_011889174.1:1286393-1288690 GCF_000151845.1 Pteropus vampyrus
CCATTCAAAACCTAAATCTGATCATGTCATCTTATGACCTAAAGTCAAGGAATGGCTGCCCACTGTGTCTGTATACGTTTATGTTGAACTACCTGAAATTGTCAATATTCCTACAAATATGACAATTTCATGTGGTTCAACATAATAAAATGAGGTTTCTATTTTTCTATTTATTGGTTACCATATTATATAAAAATCTTAAGAATCTTTTTCAAATCTGAAAAGTGTGTTAGGTTTGGTCAGACTTAAAATATAGACTACGAGGCATACATAAAATCTAACTTATGATATTTATCCAAAGAAACCCAAAACACTGCTTTGAAGGGACATGCGAATTCATATATTCATTGTAGCATTATTTACAATGGCCAAGATATGGAGGCAACCTGGATGTCCATCACTGGACGAATGGATAAAGAAGAGGTGGTACATATATACGATGCAAGCTTACTCAGCCATTAAAAAAAAAAAAAGAAAGGAAGAAACCTTGCCATCTGCAACAACATGAATGGACATAGAGGTATTGTGTTGAGTGGGGTAAGTCAGACAAAAATGACAAGTGCCATATGATTTTACTTACATGTGAAATCTAAAAAACAAAATAAACAAACAAATAAAACAGAAACAAACTCATAGATACAGACAACATTTTGATGATTACCAGATGGGAGGGGCTTTGGGAGATAGGTGAAAAAGGGAAAGGGATTAAGAAGTACAAATTGGCAGTTAATAATAGTCATGGAGATGTAAAGTACAGCATAAGGAATATAGTTGATAATGCTGTAATAACTATGTATAGTGCCAGATGAGTACTAGACTAATAGAGGGAGATCACTTTGTAAATTATGCAAATGTCTAATGTGCTGTATACCTGAAACTATTGTATGCCAACTGTAATTGAAAAATTAAAAAATTATTAACATTCACCTTATGATCCCCAATCAAAAGTAGGGCTCACTCTCCAGTTACCGGCAGTGATCTAAAAACTAGATGCTTCTCACACTGGCAACTCTATGTGGTTTGCTCCAGGGTAAGTAGAAGCAACAACTCCTGCTACATGTACCTGTAACTCAATAAATTTCATGCATATTATAGGTTTTGCTCATGTTCCAGTTCTCATTTGGTTATTGGTGAGAATTAAAAGACACAAAAGAAATAATCTATGTAAAGTAGGTGACAACTTACATTTGCTGTTAGCAATAGATCTCAGAAATTCTTTTTCCACAAAATCTTCATTTAAAACCCTTTAGGAAGCAATCTCTCCCTCTCTGCTTTTCTCCTAGCATTTCCTTTGTACCTCTAATAAAGCACATATCAGGGTCTGTCTTGAGTTAGAATTATTTATGCATGTGCCTATTTTCTCCCCTGGATTATGGACCCCTTCTGCGCAGGGATCATATTTTATTCATGTGTCTCACCCACATTGGGCAGAGGACCTTGTGCTGTGAAAGCAATTTGCCAAGCGCAAAGCTCTACCAACTTGATGATTTGCATCAAGCATATTTTGAATTGCACTGCCTTTCTTGTTAGTGAGGGTCAATGCCATTTCTCTTCTGGAGCAACATTCATAGAGTAAGAAGTTAGGAAATTCATCTTTCAATGAGAAGGCCTGCCTGGATGGCAGACATGTGGAACACAGTTGCATATTCTTATTGTTCTCACTGGAAAAAGCCTACTTTTTCAAGATGGAATTGTCTTTTTGCCTCAGTCATACTGTAAACAAATACAAGTCAGCTTTCCTACTGAGACATTTTCTCTTTTATAGTTTCTCAGACAAAGGCATGAATGCATAAAACTCCCAATTATCTAAGTAACTGGGCAGTGAAGAGTAAAGAAAATATTCCAGAAAATACATGGTCCATAACTTCTTTTTCAGTGTTTTGAGAACTGGAAGGTAGAGACAAAGGCAAACCATTGAAGGCTATTCCTGTCAGTGACTTCCACACTCAGAGCAAGACTTCCATTCTCACTTCAGGAAAATAAAGTCCAGAGAAGTGAAAAAACATGCTCAAAAATCATGTGGCGAGAGGAAACATTTCTGTTCTGAGATACATTTAGGCCAACCTCTATGGAAAGCAAGGGGTCAATTTGAGATGGTTTCAAAATCTTCTAATTTTAGGTATTGAACCTTTTTAATTCCAAGGGCTATTTTGTCCTTGCTGTCAAAAAGCTGACAGAAGGAGAAGCCAGAATAAACAGGAGAATAAAATAGTAGCTTTCAATGCTGCTCCATGAAATGCTGCTTTTGGTGGTTTCCAGGAAGCAAGCCAGGAAGGCATTAAAACTGGAGACTGCTG
>NW_011889174.1:1288740-1315759 GCF_000151845.1 Pteropus vampyrus
CAACTCCTGCTACATGTACCTGTAACTCAATAAATTTCATGCATATTATAGGTTTTGCTCATGTTCCAGTTCTCATTTGGTTATTGGTGAGAATTAAAAGACACAAAAGAAATAATCTATGTAAAGTAGGTGACAACTTACATTTGCTGTTAGCAATAGATCTCAGAAATTCTTTTTCCACAAAATCTTCATTTAAAACCCTTTAGGAAGCAATCTCTCCCTCTCTGCTTTTCTCCTAGCATTTCCTTTGTACCTCTAATAAAGCACATATCAGGGTCTGTCTTGAGTTAGAATTATTTATGCATGTGCCTATTTTCTCCCCTGGATTATGGACCCCTTCTGCGCAGGGATCATATTTTATTCATGTGTCTCACCCACATTGGGCAGAGGACCTTGTGCTGTGAAAGCAATTTGCCAAGCGCAAAGCTCTACCAACTTGATGATTTGCATCAAGCATATTTTGAATTGCACTGCCTTTCTTGTTAGTGAGGGTCAATGCCATTTCTCTTCTGGAGCAACATTCATAGAGTAAGAAGTTAGGAAATTCATCTTTCAATGAGAAGGCCTGCCTGGATGGCAGACATGTGGAACACAGTTGCATATTCTTATTGTTCTCACTGGAAAAAGCCTACTTTTTCAAGATGGAATTGTCTTTTTGCCTCAGTCATACTGTAAACAAATACAAGTCAGCTTTCCTACTGAGACATTTTCTCTTTTATAGTTTCTCAGACAAAGGCATGAATGCATAAAACTCCCAATTATCTAAGTAACTGGGCAGTGAAGAGTAAAGAAAATATTCCAGAAAATACATGGTCCATAACTTCTTTTTCAGTGTTTTGAGAACTGGAAGGTAGAGACAAAGGCAAACCATTGAAGGCTATTCCTGTCAGTGACTTCCACACTCAGAGCAAGACTTCCATTCTCACTTCAGGAAAATAAAGTCCAGAGAAGTGAAAAAACATGCTCAAAAATCATGTGGCGAGAGGAAACATTTCTGTTCTGAGATACATTTAGGCCAACCTCTATGGAAAGCAAGGGGTCAATTTGAGATGGTTTCAAAATCTTCTAATTTTAGGTATTGAACCTTTTTAATTCCAAGGGCTATTTTGTCCTTGCTGTCAAAAAGCTGACAGAAGGAGAAGCCAGAATAAACAGGAGAATAAAATAGTAGCTTTCAATGCTGCTCCATGAAATGCTGCTTTTGGTGGTTTCCAGGAAGCAAGCCAGGAAGGCATTAAAACTGGAGACTGCTGCGGAGGGGTCATACCGAAACTCAAGTTTTGAGAGCATCATATGTTCTTTTAAGCCTCAGAAAAGATAATCGTTATTGTCCCATGGACCTCGCAGCTAAATGGATCAACTACAAGATGCCAGGCAACCTCGACTCACCTAACATGGAGCCAGAGGAGCCACAGATATGAAAGCATTCATTTTATCTCCTTTCTCTTCATCACACTTGTTCTTTGCTCACCATGTCAGCTGTTTAATCACACTCCCTTCTCCATTTCTTTACCTCTCCATCCCAAACTTCTACCCACCATCCCTCATGCCACCCTTTCTCTGGTTTCTATGATCAGTCTTACTATCTTTCCCTGCATAGATTTAGCCATATCCAGACTAATTACAACTATACCCTTACCTGTTCCAAAATGCAGAAGGGCAAAGAAAAACTCCTTGACCTCAATCTGTAAATTATAAATAGCAGAAAAATTACATGCTTTAAAATTAAGTACAAATATACATGACACTTTATAAGAGGCCGTAAAGTAATGTAGTTAAAAGCAAAGACTCTGGAGCCAGACTCTGTGGTTCAAATCCTGGCTTCACTGCTCCATCACTTAACAGCTGTGTGTCTCAGTTTACCCAACTTTAAAGTAAGAATGGCGATGATACCAACTGCATTAGTTAGGATAATGGTCTAACTGTATAATAATAAGAGCAAAAATAACGGCCACTTAAATGAAATAGAAATTTGCTTTTCTCTGATGAAGGAGGATAAGGCTGACAATGTGGTTCTATGATCCTGTGAAATTAGGCTACTCTGTATTATCTTTCTGCTCTTCTCAAAATATGGCTTCCAACTCACAGACCATGATGGCTACTCCAGTTCCCACCATGATGTCTACACTCTAGACAGCAGGAGAAGAGTAAGAAAAAAAGGAGTATGTCCTTATTTTCATTAAAACTGTCATCTATAAGTTCCCCCAAATTATTTCCATTTACATCCCATTGGTCAGAATCTAGTCAGAACAGCTAGTTTCAAAAGATCCTATATGCCTTACTAAAACATCTATTATTATATCAAAACAGGAAGTAGAAATTGGAGGAAAACCCAGTAATCTCTGCCTCACCAATGGGGTAGAGTTGTGTAGATTACATGAATTACACATGTAAAACACTTAAAACAGTGCTCAGAACATAGCAAATCCCCGATGATTGTTAGCATTTAGAACAATATCAACACTAAAAGTTAATTATTATGCCTGTTTCTTCTCTCTAATTTTTCACTATATGTTTGTGAAGTATTTAAACTCTTTAACTTAAAAAATAACTAATTATTTATTATAAAATATATGTTAATTTTTAAATTAAATAAGTGAAAGTAAAAAGACCAAAATAAGAATCACCCATCAAACCTTTCAGTTATAAAAAGCTACATATTTATAATAGAAACAGTTTTAAGCAATAGAAATTTTCTTTTATTTTCAGAAAATCTATATGTATACATCAAAGTATTAATTAGAGATATTAGAAAATTGTGCAGTTCAGAAAAATCTATCTTTGCTTTGGCATATGTTTGAAAGAAACTTAATTTCTTAACAAAATTTGACAATTATAGAGTTGACAATTACAGAGCTTTTTTCTTTGCAAAAGATTTAATTTATTGACCAAATAGTTCACTAACATCTACAGATACTTCTAAGAAAATAAAGTGACCACCCTAATTGAACTGTGGAAACAGAAGTAAAGGAAGGCATTCTTTTAATCCACAAGTGACAAAACTTTGGCCAGATGAGGTGTGCATAAGGAAGGGGCTTTTCTCATGCGAGAACGCCTTAGGTTCTTATGGTTATCACTAACTCTGTGGGGCAGTGCAGAAAATTGATTTCTCTACTCAATGGATAAGTTTATACTTTTTATTTTGTCTACTACCATGGAGCTTTATTAGCGTATTGGAGACCAGGGTACTGGTTTTGGAGCTAGATCATCTAGGTTTAAATCCTAACTTTACTTACTGGCTATATGACCTTGAGCAAGTTACTCTTCCTCTGCATGTATTAGATTTGTCATCTGAAAATGTCAATGATAAAAACCCATACCTAGGAACAGTACATACCTTATGTAGTAATTATGATAATTAATAAAATAATATGCATAAAGTTTTTGGAGCAAAAGCATTCAGGAAGTGTTGTCATTTGATTATTAATATATCCAAGTTTATAAAAGTTTTACAGCATTACAAATGTTAATCATTTTTTCTATACCTCTTTACAAACCTCTTCTATACTCACTGTCTCATTTGATCGTCACTATCGTTCTAAATTAGGGTCAATATTCCCATTTTAAAGGCAAAATAACCAAGGCTCACAGATATGAAATAATTTACCTAAGGTTGCCAGTCCTCCAAACCATAGAGCCAGGGCTCAATTCAATGACTTGATGCTTTTGTCCACCTGCTATATCAATGGAACACTGATGATGATGATCCATAAGTGTCAGGTACTGCAGTCCAGGCAGCTCCTTGTATGTAGATGTTCATGAGCCATGCCCCGTGACCATGATTTCCTGAACGCCCTTGGTCAGGCAAGAGAGAGCACATGACTTGAGAGCAGTGCAAAAGCTCCACCCAAAAAGAGGTGGCAACCACTCTCTACTCCAAATAAATTTTCTCTTTTGGAAATTTGAAAATTTCTAGATCTGACAGTTAGTGTGGAAAAGAGGCTCGCACCTACCCCATAATCTTTATTTCTCCCCACCTCAATTTCTTAAAATGGGCACTTTTCTTAATAAAGAAAACACCATTTTAAAGCCCTTCTTCAAACCTAATTGTTGCCCTAACTCTCACCTGTACAGAAATTCTAAATGTGCCACTGAAAGGAGTCTTGACTAGGTGTTACCAGAAACAGAAGCTGAAAAGCATATAGAAAGAGGCCAGGGGTTCCCAGGGGAAGTAATGCTTTTCATAATGACCACCTCCTGGTGATGTAGCTGTTGCTGGCAGCACAGTAGCAGCTCTAGGAGTAGAGTTTCTGAACTGTGATAAGGCAAAAGATCAAAAAACCTTACTTCCTAGGGGCAAGAAGTTAACCTAGTTCCAGTTTCTATCTCAGTATTGAATCCTTCCCATTTGGGAACCCATGAAGCTTTTCAAGCTCCATGGGTTCTTTCTTGTTATCACATGAGTTTTTCAAGGTAACTTGATTACATCTCTGTTTCTTGTAACTGAAGACTGAGACAAGGAGCTATGTAAATTATCAATTAAGATCTCTGTTAGGGCTTTGAAACAAACAAACAAAAAAACCTATATTTTACATGTGAAACTATATAAACAGAGACACAGAGTGAGCTGATCTGCAAAGAGAGGGAAGAATGAGGCAGAGGCACAGATTGAACTAGGAAAAAGTACAGAGAGTTGAAATTCTCCTTTTCTGCTGTTCTTTCTCTTGAGTTTTCTAAGACACCCAGTAGCCTTATAGCAAATTCTACTTTTTGGCCTAAGCTAGCTCAAGTTGGATTTCTGTAGTTTGCCAATGAAAATAGAACTAACACCTGCATTTATCATCCCATAATTTGGTGGAAAATTCAACTTGATTCATTTAAAATATGACCAAAAATGTATATCCCCAAACACGCTATCTGAGAAGACTAGGAAAGCCTTAGGTCATGCTAAAAACTCTGAATGTAACCTTAATTATCTAGTTTGAAGAGATAGTCATGCACCTTAGTGATATTCAACTAAGGCAACTTAATTGTTGGTTGAAGATATTTCATGGATATTTTAAGGTTCCTAAGCAAAGAACAAACACTGACACCTTGGGTTAAAGGATGATTTTATAGCAACCTCAAGAAAGAGCCCTCCACAGAGCAGCTCTCTAGAGAGCTAGAGAGGTTTGTCTCCCTGGAGCCATTTGTTTACATTCCAGGGTGTTTGATGGTAGTGAAGTAAGGACTTTCCCCTCCTCAGAGTATTTGTTTACAACCCAGAGCATTCTTTTTCTTCTTTCTCCCTTCATCTCTCCACACACCCACACCCTGAGAGAGGAGGATGGGCAAGACTGCCGGCTGCCCTACATAAGCTGCAAGTTTCATAATGGGGTATTCCTCTCCTGAGGTACCTGTGTAGGTATATCAGGTTCTCACAGAGTTGCCATGTGAGGAATGGGGACATGGGAAACTGATCAAGATGCTCTGTGAGGAAATAAGTGTTCTGTTTCCTAATCCAGCCAAGGATCTATTAATGTGTGAGTATAAAATATATTTGTGTATATGGTGACAGGTTGACTTGTTAGCTTGTGAGTAGAGTGCTGTCTAAAACTCTGCCCAGTTTCAGACTTAATACTACATTCCAGATCACTCAAGATAATCCTAGTATACACTAGGATTTACAGAATAATTATTAATATGCTGCATTTCATTCTCAAAAATGTCCTGTTTAAAAGGTAAGTTTAAGGTCACCCAAATTACAACCCACATTATCTCAAGAAATATTCTTATAGTGCAACATTATTTGATTTTTTTCAGCTTTTGGTATTTGTTATTCATTCTCTCTCTCTCTCTCTCTCTCTCTCTCTCTCTTTTTTTTTTTTTTTTTGCCAACTCAGGTTACTCGGGTTATATCGCCATTGAAATAGTAAAATTGTCCCTTGAGCATTCTCCCTCTCAATTCCTCTAAAACTTGGTACCCATGTTGAAGCACACATCACCTTCTGCTTTGTTACATAACATGTACTCCTTTTGTCCTCTACTTGTCCACAATGTTTTTCTCTCTATATATGTGTCCATTGACATTCCTACTCTGGAGTTAAACAAATGTCTGAAATACCTTTTGGATAAACTGAATGGTTATCCTGCTTAAAGATTTAGATTGTTTTCAGGTTTACTAAGGATATGGTTTACCTGTGTCCAAGTTGTACAGCCACGATTCTCATGCTGCAATTTAAACAAGGTTGATATTGGTTTTCCTCCTAAATGAAAGATCAAGACACAATATTAAATCATTTATCCCAGAAAGAGGGAAGCAAAACCACCAAATATAGCTACCAAAAGTCCCGGTCAGCATTCTAGCCTCAGTATAACTGCGCATTTCTATTTTGTGCATTTGCTTTGTGGACATTTCTGGGTGGCTATATTTTATTCATTATAAGACATGCTTCTGAAATACTAGTCTGCCTTCAGTCTAATAATACAACATTAATAATAATTCATTCTTAAGGACCATATTCTATTTACAAAAGATTGGAGAAATAAAGCTGAAAGAAATAAAACTAAAAAATTACAAGGAGGCATGACAGCTGAAGGCTTTTGGTAAAACTCAGTCACAAGTTGGAAAAAAAAAAAAATAAGTAAAGTTATCATGGTTGAGATAGATAGATAGATCCAGAATTAGAAACTTTTGTTGAAACCTAGAATGAGAATACATTTAATTAAATTATAAAATTTTCAACCCCTGGAAGAGAGTATACTCTAGCCTCAAATTATAAAACTAAAGTATATTAAAGTAAATTAAATTTAAATTTTAAAACTTTCTACAATAGGCAAAGAGCCTAGTTTACATCATTTAAATTACAAAAATATTTTCCCTTTGCCATTTACTCCCAAGCAAAATAATTTCAGTTTATCCAAGATAACCACACAAAGCCCAGTGCCCATCTTATATTTTTGAGAGAAGCTACCTAATGGTAATGATTTCTCTATCTTTCACTCCGAACTCTTACCTTTAATTCAATTTTCAACTTGTACCACCACCACCACCACCACCCCTACCTTCTCTGCCTCACTCTTTCTACAACTGCCCCCCTCAGTCTCAATCCCTTGACATCTAATTTCTTTGCAGTGGCAATGCTGGCCCATTGTCCTTCACTGGTCTTTAATTGTGCAGGATCTTGCCTGTTGCCATCTGCTGTCTCCCCCAAAGATCTTTCCCCCAAGTTTTTATGTCTCAGTCATTTCCTAGACCTCCGACCAGCCATATGGATCTCATCAGAATATTCAGCATCCTATTACTTTTTCATATAACTAATTTTCTCTTTCTTGGTCTTAATCACTCCCACCCAAATTAACCTTAGTTAGGGTCTTGATGATGATGATGATGAAAAGGAAAAACATAAGTTGTCTTCCCAAACAAAAAGAGCAATTATGTTCAGGGGTAATATTCAAATATTTTTTAGCAGAATGACAAAGGCACCTAGCTACCAGAACTGACTGTAGCGTGGCTGCAACTCTGAATGACAACCCAGTGGGAGAGGGACTCACATGAGTACTTAAAGCAGCAATTCTCAGAGATAGCTGCATATTAAAATCGCCTGGGGAGCTTTTGAACCCATCCATCCCTGGCCCCCAACCTCAGTCCAATTGAATAGGAATCTCTGGGGGAAGGGTTCAGGTGCTGGTGAGTTTTAGAACACTTGCAGCTGATTTTAATATGTACACGGGGCTAACCACCAATAGAATGCATAAATGAGAGGTACAGCAATGACTGCTACTGCTCAAACTGCATCCAGTTCTGAAATGTTTTTTCTTCTATTCTTCTGAGGCCCAGAGGGGTGAAGTGACCAAATTTAACACAAGAGTCAGTGCCTAAGTAGAAACTCTGTCTTGATCCTCCGATTCTCAAACCCATTTTCTTTCCACTGCATCAAATTCCTACAGTATAAACTTAGCATTGCTATATATTACTACCATATGGTGTATGAATTTTGTTAGAGTAGCCATTTGTGATCGTTTAGTCACATGATTCTCTATGTCTTATTGACCTGTTATCTTGAATGCCATCAAAGATAGTTATCGAGAATGAGCAGGCTATAGTCCTGATTGAACTGGCTGTTTGAACACTCTGCAATGTCTTTCAATAAGTAGGCAGTGGTATTATTGCCATAACTGTCATTAAAAACTGGCAAAACCAAAAAACAAAGAGAGAAGGTAGGCAAAGCAAGTGGGAAGCACTGTGTAATCCTGGTTTCATTGCAAGATCCAAACAGTATCTTGTGCCAAGAGGATTCTGGAGCAATACAGATAAGCGATATTTACAGAATCTGTGTAAAAAGCTAGCTGAACTGGTAGCACGAGTTCAGAATGAGTAGAGAAAAGTCATGCTCAATTTAGACCCTTATTTTACAGATGAAGCCCAAATCATGCAGTGGGTTAGGATGCAGAGCTAGAATTAGAAATTGGGTGGTTTTGTCTTCACTAGAATGCTACACTAATGCCACTGTGATTAAGGTAGAGTAACCCTTATAGTGTTCTTGTAAAGGAATGGAGAATGAGGGACAGAGGAAGAAAAAAGAGAGAGAGAGAGAGAGAGAGAGAGAGAGAGAGAGAGAGAGAGAGAGAGAGATCATCTATGTTAACATCTGTATTATCTATAGTCACAGTAATTAATCCATTAACGTTGTTTGGCCCTGATACCCAAATTTAAACTCAAGCAGTCTGAAAAAAGAACTCTGAATTTTTAACTCCTGCAAAACTATGTCCCCAAAAGTACTTAAAAATATTAATAATCTCTATATTGCCTTTCAATCTGTCAATTTTGTGTAATTATATAATAATGTTATTTTGATACAATGTATAACCATTGCCTTCTCAGAGTTAGGTAAATTAACTTTCCATGATATTACTTAGATCACTGAGAAAGTGGGATAAGATTAAAGTAAGAGGGATTTCTGGTAAGTTTCTTCCCATTTTCCTAGAGGCAGATGGAGAATTACTTCATGCAAAGTGCCTTAGCCTCCTTGAAAGAAGGAGACATAACAATATAAATTTACAATTCTTTTGGACATAAATAAGGAAAAGGAATTCTAGTAGCACTAGTAACTAATAAAATTCTGAATTTTGAGGGAAAAGCTTGTATTCTAATTCTTCCTATGTTGGCTTTAAAGATTATAAAATACAACCCAATTATAAAATGTTACGTTATATCAATCTAACAAACTAGTTTGTTGTGCACCTAGTGGTATGCAGAGGTTTTCTCTCGCTGTAAAACAGAAATTGCATAACCATTAAGCACATTGTTAACAGGCCCCTGCTGTGATATTTAATGTATAGAAGAATGAAAGAAAGAAAATCCAAACTGCAGCCTTAAGCTAGCAGTCTGTGGCTCAGCTCCTCGGCATTTTAACCAGTCTAAAATATTAAATATTTAGGCTCAGGGGATCTGTGATAGTTTAGACCTAGCTGTAATATTGGTTAAACAATCAGGAAAAATAACTTTCTACCTCAGAAGGAAAATTAAAGTAACAATCATTAAATAGTGTAATTGACTGAATATTATAACTTTGAGCTACGATTCAAATAAAGGTATACTTTTTCCCATTGTCTCAAATTGTCAATAATTAAAATCATCCTTTAACGTAGTTTATCTAGCAACCATTAAATAATCCTCTTGGTGTGGGAAAGCCTAATAAACTGTATAAATGTATTTTTTTATTGATGCACAGTATTTTACATAACTCTATGTGTGTATATATAAATATATCTCATTAATCTAGATACCACTAATTAGAGAGTGGATTAATACAGACACTGAATATTTTTGAAACTCTCCAGACACAAAAATCTGTTCAGATTAATGATGCATCATTTAAATGAGTTGAGTGCTGAAAGGGAAAAAGGAAGAAGTTCAGCATCTTAGAGATGCTTTTAAGTTAGATTTTCATAACTGAATTACTATTTTGAAATTAAAGTGTTAATTATGGGTGTGTTGAAATTGACTGGATGAAAAGCAGAATAGCATGGTTGTTAGACTGAAGCTAATGGGGAATAAATCCTAGCTTTGCCACTTACCTAGGTGGTTATTATATTTAATGAAATACTGCTTTTAATGAACAAAAGGGAAAAGTACTTTCAATTGAGTCTGCTCAAGAAAATCTTGATCGCATGATTACCCTGTACACATCTGACTCAAGTAGACATTGATTCATTAAATAACAGATCCCAGAAATATCCCTGATACTCAGGTACTGATTCCACAGATAAGCCCCATCACCAGCTCACAGCTATCCTAAACAAGGCTACCTGTGGAGTAGAAAGGCAGGACTTGGGGTCCATAAAGGCCTGGAGAACCATGCAATTTTGGCAAGTCATTGAACATCTCTGAGCTTCACTGTCCTCCATTAATGAAATGGAGATAACACCAACTCATATGATTGTCGGAAGGATTCGATTAAATGAGATAATGCTTCAATAAATGGTAACTTTTATTACCATTTAGGCAAGGTAATGATATTAGCATAATTTTAAAAACAAAAATTTGGTCAAAGAGAAAATGTTTTTTAAAACAATTTTTTATTTTGCAATTATGGCTGACATATAATATTATATTGGTATCAGGTATATAACAGTGATTAGGCATTTATATAACTTGCAAAGTGATCATTCGATATCATACATAGTTATTATAATATTATTGACTATATTCCCTATGCTGTACTTTACATCCCCATAACTGTTTTTATAACTGGCAATTTGCACATCTTAATCCCTTCCCCTTTGTCACCTATCCCGTCATCCCCTTCCATCTGGCTACCACCAAAATGTTCTCTGTACCTATGAGTTTATTTTTGTTTTCTTTATTTTCTGTTTTAGATTCCACATATAAATGAAATCATATGGTATTTGTCTTTCTCTGTCTGACTTATTTCACTTAGCATAATACCCTCTAGCTCCATCCATGTAGTTACAAATGACAAGATTTCACTCTTTTATGGCTGAGTAATATTCCATTGTATATATATATATATATATCACCTCTTCTTTATTCATTCATCTATCAATGGATACTTAGGTTGCTTCCATATTTTGGCTATTGTAAATAATGCTGCAATGAACAAATGGATGCATGTCTTTTCAAATTAGTGTTTTGAGTTTCTTTGGATAAATACTCAAAAGTGAAATTGCTGGGTCCTTGTCTCTTGCTGTAGTCTTTGATTTTTAAAGTCTATTTTATCCGATATAAGTATTGCTAATTCATCATTTTTAAAATTTCCATTTGCATGAAATATCTTTTTCCATCCCTTTTCTTTCAGTCTGTGTGTGTCTTTCAATCCGAAGTGAGTCTCTTGTAGGCAGCTAATGTATGGATCTTGTTTTCTTATACATTCAGTCACCCTATGTCTTTTGATTGGAGTATTTAATCCATTTACACTTAAAGTAATTGTTGATAGATACATAGTTATTGCCATTTTATTATTCATATATATTTTTCTTCTTCTTAAAGAAGTTTTTTTTAACATTTCTTGTAATACTGGTTTGCTAGTGATGAACTCCTTTAGCTTTTTCTTGCCTGGGAAATTCTCTACCTGTCTTTCAATTCTAAATGATAGCCTTGCTAGATAGAGTAATCTTGGTTGTAGGTCCTTGCTTTTCAACACTTTGGATATTTTGTGTCAATTCCTTCAGGCCTGCAGAGTTTCTGTTAAGAAATCATCCAACAGTCTTATGGAAGCTCCTTTGTAAGTAATTGACTTCTTTTTTTTATTGCTTTTAAGATTCTTTGTCTTTAACGTTTGGCATTTTAATTATGATGTGTCTTGATGTGGGCCTCTTTGGATTCATCTTGTTTGGGACTCCCTGTGCTTCCTGGACTTTTATGTCTACTTTCTTTGCTGGGTTAGGAAACTTTTCCATCATTATTTCTTCAACTAGGTTTTCAATTCCTTGCTTTATGAGATTTTTAATAGTAGTCATTTGAACATAATTAGGGTATTGAAATACAAATAATCAATTTTTTTAAACTGAAAACAGCATTATCTGTTGACCTATTCTAGGGACATTTAGTAGTTTCTAGACAAGCTACATTACTCTTACTCTTTGCAGGTCCAAATTAAAAGAGTAAATAATTTGCTTGAAAGCACACAGCTGGATGATAACCCATGTGTATTAGTCAGGGTTTTCCCTGACTAATATGTATCTATGTATGTATGTAGATTTATTATAAAGTATTGGTTCAAGTGATATAGAGGCTGAGAAGTCCCATAATCTGCCTTCTGTAAGCTGGAGACCCAGGAAGGCTAATGGTGTAGTTTGAAGGCCTGAGAGCCAAAGAGCCAATGGTATGGATTCCAGTCCAAGTCTGAAGGCCTGAGCACAGAGGGCAGGAGAAAGTTAATGTCCCAGCTCAAGCAATCAGGCAGCAAGCAAATTCAATCTTCCTCTGCCTTTTTGTTCTATTCAGGCTCTCAACAGATTGGATGATGCTAACCTACACTGGGGAATGCAATCTGCTTTACTTAGTCTACTGATTTAAATGCTCTTCCAGAAAAAAACCTCATACACTCATACATAGACAATAAACACACACACAGACACAGACACGCGTGCGTGCGCGCGCGCGCACACACACACACACACACACACCTAGAAAACATGTTGAACAGCTACCTACCTGGTCATTCCTTGACCCAGTCAAGTTGACACACAAAACTAATCATCATACCAGTGTCTTGATACCTAGTCAATGATCATTCTGTTATAATGGTGGCTTTTACTCTCCTTCCTCTTTGTTTTCTACTTTTTCCAATAGCAGAATCATTTTTTTCAAATGAAATCTTACTTGGAATAACAGAAAAAGTGGGAAGAGGTTTTTTGCTCTCCACCAATCTTCCCAGACCCCTGCCCATAGACAACTTTGTGAGAAACACTAAGGCCCTGTGGAATACAGATTGAAAATCATTCTGTTTCACAGTAAGGAAGTGTTTCTACAGTCTATTTGGGAAAGAAAATTAAAGAATTAAATATTCTTATTCACATTTGAAAGTAATAAATCTATTTGGACATTATACTAAATTTAGCAAGAACTTCTATTATAAATTATTGAAGGACTGTCAGATACATGTATTAAACTTACTAAAAGGCTTTTTCTTCACGGAGCTTATATGATAAAATATGGTAAGATGTGATTAAATGTAATTAATTTAGAAGAAAGTACATCTTTTCATGTGACTTTCAGCACCTTTAATAGTTTTATATCATATTTTTTCTTCTGAAAAAAATGCTGATTAGAATATCGTAATATGAAAATATGTATATACATGTATATAACATATATATAAGAGAGCAAGCAAAAAATAAGTCTCTAGAACAGTTAGACTTGTACTAAGCATTTTACATTTGTTTCCTCACTTGATTTTCATGTAACGTGACTGTACCTAGGCCTCAAATATCCATGGATAAGAATGAGGCTATTTTAAACATACACATTCAATCTTATTTGCTCTGTTTCTTACCTGCTCAGCACAGAATTCCCAATCCCAATGATGCTGAGCATCTTTTTTGGTGCTTACTTGCCATCCTTATGTCTTGTTTGCTGAAATGTGTGCTTCATCATTTCACCAATTTAATTGGTTGTTTTCTTAATATTGAGTTTGAGAGTTCTTTATGTAATCTGAATAAAAGTCTTTTAACAGATTTGCAAATAATTTCTCTAAATCTGTGTGTTTTCTGTTCAATCTTTTAGCAGTATCTTTGAAAAAGCAGTTTTTAATTTTGATGAAGTCTAAGTTATCATTATTTTGGTGTATTATCTAAGAAATCCATATCTAACCCAAGGTTACAAAGATTTTCTTCTGTAAATAGTTGCATAGTTTTATATTTAGTTGCATAATCTAGTTTGAGTAAATTCTTTTGTATATTATGATGTATGGATGCTCACTTTTCAGCTTATATTTTTTTCACTCATATGCTAAAAATCCTTCTTGATTGAATTGCCTTGGTATCCTTGTTAAAAATTCTTTGTCCATATATGTGTGAATGTATTTCTGGGTTCTCTATTCTGCTTTTTTATTCACCCATCTTTATGTCAATACTGCACTGTCTTGATTACTGTAGGTCCATAAACAGTCTTGAAATCAGGTAATTTTAGTTGAAGATTCCAATTACCAGTTTTTGCTTCATTTATTTTAAAGCTCTGTTATTATGTGCATGAATACTTAGGATTATTATGTCCTCTTGATCAATTGACTTTTTATCATTATGAAATGAACTTTTTTACTCATTGTGATATCTGTTGCTCTAAAATCTGGTAATTCTGATGATGATATACCTAATGCTAATTCTGTACATGCTTTTTAATAGTGACTCTAATTGTTACACCTTACAGTTTTAACTTTTCACCTCATGCACTGTAGTTTTCATCTCCAGAAATTCAATTTGGGTCTCTTTTATATCTTCCATGTATTCATGTAATGTATCGAACATATGAAATATAATCATAATAATTGTTGAATGTCATCCTCTGCTAATTCTATTGTCTTTTCAGTTCTTAGTCAGTTTCAATTGATGGGTTCTTCTCATTATAAATTATAATGTCCTGTTTCTTCGTATGCATTGTAATATTTTAATGGATGCCAGACATTGTGAGTTTTACCTTCCTGAGTGCTGGATATTTTTGTACTACTACTCATGTTTTTGGCTTTCATTGTAGTATGAGATATAATTACTTTCAAGAAATTTGAGAATTTCAAGTCTCGCTTTTGAAATATTTTTAGGCAGGACCGGAGCAATGCTCAGACTAAGACTAATTATTTCCTACAACTAAAGAAGACCTTTGTGTACTCTATTCAGTGTCCTATTAATTATGAATTTCTCTAGTCTGGCAGATAGAAACTGGTACTATTTCTGGCTCTATGTGAGTGCCAGGCACTGTTACTTCAAATCCTTTCAGAAAGTTCTTTTCTGGGCCTCAAGTAGTTTGCTCACTTGAATACACTGATCATGACCCGTCTGAAGAACCAATGGGCACCTTCTGCAGCTTTTCAGAGTTCATTCTCTGTACAAACCTCTCTTGTCTGATATTCTGTCTAGCTAGCTCTAGAAACCTGCTCTCCTGAACTCTCAGCATTATAGCCTCGATCCAGGGAATTCACCGGGTTCTGCCTGAGTCCTCCTCCCTGAACTACAATCCGGATATGTAAAGTCCTAATACAAAGCAAATATATGGATCTTCTTGTTTATTTGTTCTCTTTCAGGGGTGAGCTGATGTCCAATACATTGAAAACCATTGTTTCATATATATTACACATTTTGTTTGTTTGTTTGTTTGTTTTAGATCAGAGGCTAAATCCAGTCCCTATTACTATATCTTGGTCAAATGTGTAACTTCTTCCTGCTTTTTAAATTGGAAATATGGTTACTTTAGATATGTTGAGTAAGAAAAAATTGTTAAATAGAAAGACAAAGCTGAATAACGTGTCACTTTGGAAAATTCAAGGACAGTGTAAAGACACAAGGAGTAGGGGAAAATAAGAGGAGATGGCACATTATGAATGGTTCTGAATCAACCAAATGCAAAGGTTTTTTTTTGTTTCCAACCACTCCATTCCACATCAGTAGCATCCCATGGTCACAGTACATGTTATATAATGCTGACCTGTCTTAAAATGCATGAATCAACCTTTATTTAGAATTAATTTTTGATCCTTTGACATTTTATGAATTCTTAACTTTGAAATGTCAAGGGCTTCAAAAATTTAATCAAAATGATGTCATTCCTTCTCATGGTCAAATTCTGCACTATGTCTTTTAATATCTACTGTGATTATTATACTTATTTTAATTCTCATTAATTCTCTTATATTTCTTATCATATATAAAGTGAGGAGACTAAAAATTGATTACACATTTATTAAATGTACTACAATGTCACATCTAAACAAATATTGACCAGCTACACCTAAACCATTAATCGAATAATTTTGGAATTAATCTCAGAAAAAAATATGTGGGAAAATTTTTTGCCCTTTCTTTTCTGCCGACATTTTTTCCCACTACTCAGTTTTGTTCTAAACTTTTCCCTGTGCAGCTTGAGCAAACTAAAGAACTCAAAGAAGAGCCTTCTGATACTCACTACTAAGGATGATGTTGGACTGGTGAAAGAGGCAGTAGAGTCTTAGTGAAAATGGGCAATGGATCCTATCAAGGTCTAAGATGACTCAAAATAATGTGTGTTCTAATAGCCTAATGCAGTACATCAGTTGGTGACTTGGGAAAAAATTCCTGAGCACCATGACTCCAAATTATCAAACGAGTGACAGAAAGTTAAGATGTACCATAGGCCACAGAAATTAGAGAACCTAGCATACCGCAGAATGAATGCCAGAAGTGTTACACAGAACTTGCAGCTGAACAATCACGCAAATTTTAAATAAATTATACCTGAAACAAAAGTGGTATTTATTAAGGACTTATCAAGTATCTGGCACTGTATTTACAACTTGACACATTTATCTCAATCCTCACAGCAATTATGTCCCCATTTCACAGACGAGGAAACTGAGGCACTAATTAACTTATTAACTGAACCAGTATTTGAATCTTGGCCTAATTTCAAAGATTTTTCCTTCTTTTTTATTTATACAATTTCAGACTATGTAATAGATGCACATGGTACAGAATCGAAAAAGTATAAAACAAAAAGTAAATCTCCCTTCTAT
Source organism: Pteropus vampyrus (assembly GCF_000151845.1). NCBI lineage: Eukaryota > Metazoa > Chordata > Mammalia > Chiroptera > Pteropodidae > Pteropus > Pteropus vampyrus. The sequence goes on from NW_011889174.1 coordinate 1,305,384, forward strand.
CTGTGTCCACAGTTCCTTTCCCAAGTGACAACTACTTTATTAGTTTGTGTATACTTCCAGAGATGTTTTATCAACTGTAATAGTGGACTTGTTTAGTTTTCCTTTCGTTTCTATTAGTTTTTGCCTCATGTATTTTGACTGTTATTAGGTTCATAAAAGTGTAGGATTGTTATATCTCCTTAGATAATGGACTCATGTATCATTACGTAATGTTCCTCTTTATCACTAATAATCTTCACTGTTCTAAAATCTACTTTGGATAATATTAATGTAGCTCTTCCAGCTTTCTTTGGCTTACCTTCCTCCATCTCTCTTTAAACTTATCTGAGTTATGTTTAAATTTATTTTTTGCACTGCCACTTCAATTCTCTGATGGGTCCAAGAAAGACATTCATTTTTAGGTGTCCAACCTTTCTTCTTTAAGGTCAGGAACACTGACTTCACAGCTGTTTGTAGATCAGAGGTGAAATCAGAAATTTTTCTCAGCCCGATTATTTTTAAAGGTAATTTCTTCTCAGAGACAATGAACATGCATTTTAATAAAGAGAATTTCTTATCTTTTCATTGACTAGTGCAGTAGTATGTGAATACAATCCACTTAAGAGTTATATACATTGTTTTAAAATACCATAAAAAAGTTAATAGGATTCAGCACTATATATCATTTAAGTTTGGATTTACATTTGTCACAAGAATATTCTTACTATGTATTGTGTTACTAACTGAGAAAGCATTAAAATTCAAGGAGCCTAAGTTAAATAATTTGACCTATAAGGTTTTCTTGGGAAGGGGCGAAAAAGGAAATATATAAACTTGGAGAATGCTGCTGCAAATAGTCTTAAAGTGATCTTAACTGTTTCCTTGACCATAAGTTTCCTTGGATCTACACCCTGTTATTGGTATGGTACAATACTTTGTTCTCCAAAAAGTGTAATTCTATAATTTACTAAAGAGAAACCATCCTTTTTTTTTTTTTTTACAGGAAAGTTCATGAATCTAATGAGTCTTGATCATTGCCTTTGGACCCCATCATGAGTGATAATACTAATGACTACTCTGAGGGACAAAAGGAACTAAACAACTGAGGTAACAATAAAGCATATTCTGGGAGTTTTTCTTTTTCCATTTTTAGTGGTAACTTAGATTTCTTAGAGTAGTTAGAGTTATCAGCCATCAAAAGACAAGATCTCTAAAATCTATAAAACTAATATAGTTTAAGAATTTTATACAACTATTAAAGTATAACCATACATGTAGATTCGTGATACCTTTTGCTTAAGACACATCGTTAGAAAAGATATCATTCCTAAAAAGTTATGACAATTCCTTTCCTTAAGAGCATTTTTTGGAGTGAACTTTTTTTATTGAAAATAGTGTATTGTTTCAGTTATACATTGCTGATTATAGCCACCCTACAAATTAGTGACTTAAACCACAACAGTTGATTATATCTTAAGGTCCTATGGGTTGACTGATTCTTCTTCTAGTCAGGTCTGAGCCTACTTATGTGGATGTATTCTGCTGGTGGCAAACCCGAGGATGGTTTCAGCTGATGGAATTGCTGGGCCAATATCTCCATGTGATCTGCCATCCAGGGCTCCAGCAAGGAAGCCTTACAAGAGAGTAAACTTCAATAGATAAACTCTTATTGAGCCTCTGCTAGCATCATGTTTGCTTATATATCATTGGCCAGAAATCATACAGCCAACCTCAGAGCCAACTGGAAGGGGAGAATATAAGTATCTGGATACTGGGAGGCTTGATTCACTGGGGGTGGGGAGCATTATTGTTAAAATCTATCCTAGTCCTTCTTTCAGCTCCATGTATGTACATCTCTCCCACATGCAAAATAAACTCACCCCCTTCCAAGACCCTCAGATCTCATGCAATCACTGCATGAGGTACAAAGTCCAGAATGCAGTAATCTGCATGTGGTCCTGGTGTAAATGAAGCTTTATAGGTGAAATTTCTCAAATGCAGTTCTTTGGGAGTGGCTCCTCTTAAACAATGGATTCGTGAATTAAATAGTTCTTTTTCACCCTGGTGAGATAGGGAAAGAATAACTTTAACCAGACAGTTATATTCCAAAAAGAGAGGGACAGAGGCATAGAGCAGTCACTGATCCATAACAATTATGCAGTCCTGCCAGGCACACATTACAAAGTCGTACAACTCTAAGAATTCATTCACCATTCTTCTTGGAGAATTCAGCAGCATTCTCCAAGTTTTATCGGTTGCCTAATCCTTTAATTTCCTCATCTTCGTCTTTGATTTTTAGCCATTTTAATATGATATGAATTTGCCTGAATTTGATAGAACGTCCTTTGGAGAACTCACTGTTGTTATGCCTATAGATATTCATTCTACCTCATCTTCTCTCTTTCTTCTTTCTGAAATTTCAGTTATATAAAGGTTAACCCAGCTCACTGAGTTAACACATCTCTTGCATTTTCATTTCCTTTTTAGGGCTTGTGATTTCCACATGAACCTTGCTAACAGTAATAGAGCTGGTGCAAACACACTCGAGTGAGCTGAGATGTAGCAGAATATCCATAACTTGTTCCAGGTAAGTTTATAGGCTCCTTGGACCATTTGGTCTGAGGATAAAAGGCTGGATTTACTGTTGGGTAGCAGCTTATGATATTTTGTAGATGGAGAGAGAGAAACTAGGTAGATAATCAAACAAATAGAAGGACCTTTTACAGGAAAAAAATGGTGAGATAAAAAAAACGGGACAGAGTACATTTGGAGGAAAAGGTTTAGTGCAAAGAAGCTGGGTTAAGAAAAATATTAGCCCTTTTCCTATTTTCAATCTAGCATCCTTAACCCAGACAATTTTTTCCGGACATTCTAGTTCAACACAATATTTTATCATCCAGTTCTTATCAGTACCCAACTATGAGAAGGAAGTGAATATGTATAAAGAAATAATGCATATGCAACACTTACATTCTCTCTCACTCACTTTATCAGTTCAATAATTTAAGACAGAAGAACTTCCACAGGATTTTTCAACTCACAGCTCCTCTAAAACACACGCCCAAGAATGCTCTGGATTTGCTGCACAGTCTCTTGCCCCTACTATGTATAACGTCAATGAGGATTTTAGTTGACAAGGGAGTAGAGTGAGTGTGCTATCATCCAGCTATTGATACTTTCCCAATAGCCACTCTCTGCTTATTAAAAGATGATGAGGCAAATCAGTATCTTGTAGGAGCCAGATTTGGTAGGAAAGTAAATTGATTCTTTCTTTCATTTGCATGGAAACAAAGAATTCTCCTGCATTCACCCAAGAAATAAGATTTTTCTTAGCAGAAAGAAGATTGTCAAGTTCAATGCTTTAAAACAAATAAAATAGATGAATGACATCAAACAAAAACCAAACAAACAAAAACAACAAACTCTTGAAATCTAGTAAAGCCAAAAAAGGTGCTGCACTTAAACCTCAAAATCAACCCCAGATATATAACTTACTATTTTTGTCACCTTTGGCAAAATATTTAAACACATAAAGCCTCAAACTGTACAAATTTAAAACAGAGAAAGAGATGCATGCAAACTCTACCTCCATTACTATTTTGTTAGGAGGATAAAATGAGATCATGCACATGAAAGCACTTTGCAAAGCCTTGAGCACCATGCTGATGTAAGACATTATTTTTGTATTGATACCTATTACAAGAAAAATAAAAGATTAATTTGAGACCATGGTACATGGTTATGAAAAACTCTACTTTACAATATTCAGTTATTTTTAAGGATCCCCATTGCCATAGGCATGGACATTTAATCAGTCACTGGAAGAAAAAAATAAAATCCCAAAAGAGCTTTGCCTAAGAAAAGCTGATAAACAGAATCATGCCATGTTTCCTTCTTAATCTTCCTTCAGCATCTTCCCACCCTTCCTGGATGCACACTTTGCATACTTAGAGCTTTAGACCATTGAGAATACATATATATTTTTGAATGCCAATGATGCAATATAAATAGATGCCATTATCATGGTTGGTAAAAATCTGGCTTCAGGGCTAGTATCTGCAGTCAGATGTGCAACTACCCCAGGAAAGCTTCGTTAGCTCTAGTACAGAAAAGACATGCTGAATCTGCATGTGAATAAAGAACATTCTCTCCCTTAGGACTTTATCCCTTCTGCTGATGCACCTCGCTGCTTTTATCATTCAGATAGAATCTTTAAAACAGGAGCAAATTGGGACTCATTGGTACAAGAATTGGTCAATTGTTAGTATATAAAAGAAACATAATTTTGTAGCCACTTCATATCATTGCTAATGAAGGCATGAAACAGAAACATCAATTTTCTCACTTACTTAACAATGTCCTATTTTCCTTAACTATTCTTGAAGACTGAATAAGGACACCTTTTACATCATTCCTTCCTGATTCTAAAAATAGTGGGCAAAAGTAATGTGATAGTGATGATATAAAAATAGCTACCATTTATTGAGCGTCTATTCTGAACCAGGCAGTTTATACACATTGTCTTATTACATTATTACTCTTTGGGAGTATTCCAGATAGGGAAAATAAGTCTCAGGAAGGTCAAATAATTTGATGAGCTAACACAACTAGTAAATGGCAAAGTGGCAAAAAGAGATCGATAATAAAATGACTCACTCCGTTTATTAGTAAAATCTGTTAACCAGATAGCAGCACATTTGGGAAATGGGAATACTGCTTTAATTGTCTTGATAACTAAAGAATAATCAGAAAATTTGTGGTTATAACCATTGAGACTATCTTCCCAAAATGTTCACTCTTCGGACTTTTAATGTAGTGGATGCAGCCAGCTTAAAATCTTTCGCAACAAAGACAGGGGCTGAGAGGGAAGGAAGAAAGAAAGGAAAGAGGGAAGGAAAAAAGAAAAAAAAAAGAAACCTAAACATAATTGATTTTCTTTTATTATTCCAGAGCCTCAAGTCATTGTTTTATACATGAATTCTAATCGTAATGAGTAAGATGCTAATATTGAAGTGATTCCTTTGTGAAACGCTTGTTTTATTAGGAAGGACTTTTTCAGTTGCAAGAGAAATAAAATTCAAACCAGCCTGAAAAAAAAGAGAGAGGATATTTATGTGGCTCACATAATTGGGAAGTCTAAGGAAAGGGGCTTGTTTTTTGGCAACAGCCAGATCTAGAAGTTCAAATAATAGCATTTTCTTTCTCTCTGCCCTCTTAGTTTTGCTTTCTTCAATGGCCTAATTTTCAGGTCTCTTCCATGCATCAGGGGAGATGACCACCTATACTTCCAACCTTATATTCTCCTTATAAGTAGCAGTTCAGAGAAAAAGCCACAACCCTCATTCCACAGTATCCGTATCAATCTACCAAATGAATTCGATCTTTATTCAAGTTATATGGCCACAGCTGGACTGATCTCTCTGTCTAAGCACAGAGAATACTCTGATTAACTAGCTTATGTCACCTGTCTACCTTATGAGGGAGAAGAAGGACAACATAGTTGACATCCTTATGCTCTCCTTTGAGAGAAGGGATATAGGACAGGAAAAAAGAAGTAGTAGGTTTCTACTGTAAACACCTAAATATTTTCACTACTTCCTAATAGCTTTCGATGACCTTTGCCTCTTTTCTCCTCAAAGCAGACTGTAGGGAAAATAAAAACATATCAGAGAATAACATCTGTTTGTTATGTTGCGATTTGCAGCTTCCAGGAGCAAATTATTGGTATCAACGTGGTGGGGGATAGGGGGAGGTTCTTCTCTTTCCTTGTCCTTGCTTCTTCATTTGTATGAGTCACTAGCTGATTGGGAAGACAACCACTTTCTTGTAGCTTAAAGCCTTTAGGCACCAGTAGTTTTATCCTCTGCTCAAAATGTGCAAAGAAAAGAAATGACCCTGGAAACAAAGCAGCCATCAACATGCATAATAACTACATCCACCACACCAAAAGAGCTGGACAAAAGGTTTGAAAAAGAAATTTAATGCTCTTTGTGTAAGGAAACTTTAGTTTCCCAAATACGATATTGGAAATTTGGTACATTTCAATGATTTATGGGCACTAAGATATTGGTACTTTATAGGGCAACATGAAATACGTCCTCCTTCTCAAAAACTGGGATCTAAGATCACTTTCAACAGAAAGCAGAGATATACAAAATCACCTTAATGATACTAGCTTCATGCCAGTTTTGGCTATTACATATTAAAATATTCTTCTCAATTTAAAGAAAGAGTATGTTGGAAAAGAGCTGATTACCTATGGAAGCAAAATTAAAAGGGAAAACTTTAGCAATTATTCATCCAAGAAGTCTCTGGGTAAGGACTATCCTTGAACAGATAATCTGACCTGTCAGAGTCTTAATTGTTAAGAAAATATTCATATAGTAGAAGGATCATGAGCTTCGCAGTCAAATAAACTATTAATTACACAAATATTTAGCACCTGCTATGTGTCCAGTACTTTTTCTAGACACTTGTTATGTGTCTATAAACAAAACACACAAAGAACCCTGCCCAATGCCACAGACAATAAACATTAAACATAAATAAATAAATAAATAAATAAATCATATAGTATGTCAGAAACTAAATAAGTGCTATGAAAAAGGAAACATAAAACAAGATATAAGGAATTGGGAAGGCTTTGGAGGAAGAGTAGGGTGCAGTTTTAATTTAAATAGACAGGGAATCCTCACTGAGAAGTGGTATTTGAGCAATGATCTGAGGGTGGTGAAGAAGTTTGCAAGTGGATATCTAGGGGGGCATATTTTATACAGAGGGAACAGCTAGAGCAACTGCTGAAGATAGGAACATTCCTGGCACACTTGAGGAATTTCAAGGAAGCCAGGACAGCAAGAGCTAAATGAAGAAAGGGAAAGTAAAGAGAGATAAGGTCAAAGAGAGGTCACTGTAGGCCACTGTAAGGACAAATGAAGCAATTCTAATGTGAGATGATGGTGGCAAAACCTGGGATGGTAGTGAAAAGGGTGATAAGAAATCATATTTTGGATATATTTTGAAGGCAGAACAAACCACACTTCTTGAAAGATATGAAGTGTTAAGTGTGAGAGAGACAGCTGTCAAGAACCATTCCAAGGCTTTTGGCCTGAATGACTGAATTCAAACCTTGGCTCCCCCTCTTACTAGCCATGTCACCTTTGGTAATTTACTTTACCTCTCAGTTTCTTTCTCTGTAAAATGGGGCCAAATGGTACGTACCATGCAGGTTGGCTGTAACACTGTGAAATGAGATACTGTTTGCAAGTACCTGGTACATGGTAGATACCAAATAGTCATTACAAGATATCTCCCTTTTGTGATTCCCTGCTCAAGCCAAATTTATTTTCCTATCATGTTTACTTCCAGAGGAAGACTGCCTCAGCCAAAAAGCACAGGAATCCGGTAATCTAGTCCACTTGGCATTTATAGTTTTCATCGTTATATATATTATGTATTATTATATATTACATATTATATATTAATATATATTTCAACATAATAAATGCACTGCTATTCTAGTTTTATGCTTGAGTCTCTCTGAGCACTCATACTGACAGCGCAGCCCTGAGGGAGCAATCCATTCTTAGCAATTCAAGGAATTGAGCCAGTGGGGCCAATACCTGTCCTGTAAAGCATCCCCCAAAAGTCTACCTTCTGAAGCCCTCTGAGTGGACAGTCAGTCTTTCCTAGACATATCCTGACTTTACTAAGTGTTTTTCTTTAAGCAAATTATAGTAAACATCTAAAATTGGGATTTATTTAGACATCTTTGGGAGTTTAGCAACTGTATTTAATTTCAGTAAAATAGATTTAGAACACTGATTGTGCTCTTTCGTGTAAAACAGAAAATTTGATTTTTTAAAGGACACTTATTATATCAAAAAAGAACATTTAGATATGATTGTATTCAATTATAAGAACAGCTACCATTTTTTAATACCTCCCATGTTAGACTTTCTACATTGTGCGATCTCATTTAGCCCTAAGCACAATCATTCAAGGCCCTATTAGCTTAGCTGGGCAGGTGAGGAATCTAGAATTCTGAAAAGTCTAACCCCAGGGCCTTCACATGGTTTATAAGCAGCAAAATGCTTGTGAAGCCAGGTTTTTCTACTGCCTTAGGCCATGTTTTTGCTGCTATTGTTTATTTATTTATTTATTTTGGTGGAAAAGAGAGGAAATCATTTTAGTTTGTTTTCTTTGCTTTAACTATTTTTCACTGTTACACAAAGATGCAACTTGTTTACTTTTTAATTTTTTTAATTTTTTGTTTACTCATCCGCTCTTTATCCTAAATCAGAATTCTGGGCACTGGGAATGCGAAGGACACCAGAAGTAGCCACAATTTCTAAAATACATTCTGCAGATCACTAGGCTTTACAAATAGCTACCCTAAAAATGGTATCTTGGCCAAATAAAGTCTTATAGTGAAGAAAATATTTTTAATTGTGTTTAATCTAATTGTTTCCAAAATTATTTGACCATACAACTCTTTTACTGGAAAATAACTATTATCACACTCAGACTAGTACTGAGAGGCAAACTTTGGGAATGAGGCAGTGGAGACTAGGAACACAAAAGTCATTTGTCTGCTTTCTTTGAGAGCTCAGGAAAGAAAAGTTAAAGGTTTTCCCATGAAAATAAGGTTATTGAAATAGTGAAGAAATAGGGAGAATTTCCTTGTTGTTTGATTCAAGCTTCTGAGAATCTTTGCAATTCAAGGCAGAAAAGTAATGATGTTGTGTTTGTCGGGATGACAGAGCAAGCATTAAATTTAGAATTTGGATTGCAAAGCTGCTCATGCAGAAAACTGGGCAGCTTCAGGAATGTGCCTTGAAACTCTGACACATGGATTCATCCTGCAGTGGGTGACAGGGCCCCGGAGGAACCCTAGCCTTCACTTCTTTGCCTCTCACTCCAGTTTAGCCTATACACATTCCCCAGCCCCATAAGAAATACGTTTCATGCCTAGGAAATAAACTAACACATGAAAGGATAGCAAGCTTCTCCCCATTGTGGCACTTCTTCAGAAGTAGCTTGAAATGATTTTTTTTATCAAAAGGAAGCCACCCTCGTACACCACTTCTCACCAACCCAACCAATAATGGCAGAAATGAGGACACTGGGCAGAGCATCACTGCCCGTGATCCCATCCCTTAGTTCTACCCCAGGTCTGAGGTCTTGCTATGAACACCAGCCATCCACTGATGACAGAGAACCCTACTTTGCTTGTGGTAGTCCTCATTCCCTAGTGTTGGAATTAAATTATTAAATTAATGATTTTATTAACTTCATGATTAAATCAGTTCATATCTATGAAGATATTTTTGTACTTTGAAAGGAACGCCCATCATCATTTTTATTTTATTTAATGTCCAATATATTAAACTTATACCTAATTATCAAAACTAGGAAAATTATATTTTATAAACAGTTAAACATTGATTAAAGTCTTAATTAAATCTCTTAAATGATATAAACAGTAATTGTAAATTTACTAGAACTAATTCTTTTGACTATTTTTAACTAATAACCCCAATCAAATATTAAAATAACTCCTAAAGCAACAAAATATATACAAACACAATGAGTATAAATTTTTGTCTACACTTACACTTATTTTGTAAAAATTAGGACCCTGGGTTTCTTTTTCCCTCAGTATTTCTTCATAATTTTATATTTTTCTCATTACTGTTTATATACCTTCTTTTGTTATAACTTTTTTTTTGAAACCTAATCTGCTTCTACCCTCCCCCAAATGACATCTCAGATTAATTGAGGTTACTGGATTTGGGTGACAAACGTTGATTTTTTGCAAAGGTGAAGAATCTCGTTGCTTCTCTCAAAATAAGTTACACATGAACTAGCAGTTATCTGTCTGAGCTTTTTATTTGTTTTGTTTTTATGGTTATACTTTATTTCTTTCAGTCATTAAGACTGTTTAACTTCACGCTCCTAGGTTTTTCACAACTTGGTACCTCTTATGTGTGTGTTTATTTTTAACTCTTGTATGGCCAATACAACTCATCTCGTCATAACTCTCTTGTCATGTTGTATACATATTAGCATTATCAGAAATTCACATATGCTTTGTTATATTATATTATTAGAGGCACCACTGAGTTTTCATCTCCTAGAGTATAAGGTATAGATTTTCCCAATTATTGACTTTTGTATGTCTTATTGGTTACTTAATTCATTAACTCCATATCTCCAATGTTTATTCTTTTCTATGTGGTTTTTATATAACACATCCCCTCTGATATGTGCAAAACCCCATCATACCTGGTTGTTCCCATACATACACCAGCACCAGAAGTTCTTGTCCAGTGTCTGTCTCTATCTCTCAAGTTTGTTTGGTTCACTCATTTCCTACTTATACAGAATAAAAGTACATA
>NW_011889174.1:1316142-1318907 GCF_000151845.1 Pteropus vampyrus
GAATTTTCAGACATGTTGTTTTTAGCAAAATTATGTTTCCAGCAGATAATTACATTTGCATATTTCTTTTTTCTCCACCAAAACAATTTCCTTATCAGTGAAATGTCCTCTTAAGAATTAGACCCTTCCCAAGTAGCAAAGCTTTAGAGAGATGAAGTAGAAGGTATTCTTGTCCACTCCTCCCAGTTCCTTTAGCAACATTTCTGAAGGCTCCCTGCTAATCAACAGGAAGAGGAATGTGGACCCACAAGCAAGCCACTTAATAAACTGTATGTCCTAAAAGGCAGCAGCTCACCTCCTCTGAGTATTTCCCCAGGGAACTTCATTCCCTGAAAGGAACACATTTTCCTGCCATATTAAGAAGCACTGAGTCCTTTGGCAAATCCTAGTCATTTGGTATTTCCTTGCCTACGTAACTAGAATAAGGACACCTCTGGGGTGTCCTTCATTTTTCAGTGCCATCTGAGTATCTCTTGGAACAAAAAGCCTGGAAATATTAATATTATTCAGTATTATCATCATTAGCTTATCTAGCATATATCACAAAATGAGCACTGTGATTACACATCATCTCAATTAATCCTAACAACAACCACTTGCAACAGTGTCACTTTTATTCTATTTTCCAGATGAGAAAACATGAAAATAGAAAGTTGAATTAGCCTAGCATGGAAGTGACAGTACAGGAATCAGAACTCATGGTTCCTCCCGAGTCTGTATATTCCTAGCCACTAACTCTGCTTCTTTATTCCTTTTCATCTTTACTCATACCCAATTTCATATTTAGAGAGCACCCCCCCCAAACAGATTTTATATTCTATTAACCTAATCATTGTACAATTCAATTTAGATACCATCCTAGCAACAGCCACCACTTCTTATTTTTAAATTCTAATTGACAGTAACCTAGAAACTACTTGCAGTTTCCAAACTATGCCCATTAAGTTTATATAACATCAAACAGCCAACTTTGTCTATTGTTCATCTGCAGCTTCCCTTCTGGTCTCTTATCAGTGAAATCAATTATAGCCTCATGTTCTTGCCTTTCACGTGTTGTCAAATCCTTTCTCGCACAACACGCTTCAGCTAATTGTGCGAATTCCATTCCTGTGTTACTGGGTTTGAAAGGTTGCTGAGCTCTCTCACCACCTGGCTGCCAACACACACATACAATTTTCCCAAAATGATATCTTGGCCTCGTTTTGGATGAAGTCTTTTGTGCTACTCTGGGGGGTATTTCTTCTCTCAGCTCCAATTTTCCCTATCACCATCAAGTTCATGTTCAGATGTGGCACCAATGCTGATATATCCAGAGTATATGAACAGAAAAGTAGTAAAGTTGAAACTTAAAATTATGTAAATAAACTTCTCAGAATATAAATATGTGTTATATATAAAAGTGGGAAGGAAAAACAAGGATACAACAGAAACCAATATATATAATATATAACTTACATTCTCTTGGACCAACTGGAACTTGTTTCTTTATAGACGTTCAATGGACTTTCATAATAGATACCATTAGGAGTTCTTTTGTATTTTAACTCCATCTCTCTCCATCTTATTCCCTAATGTATGCTTTAAATTCTCATATATAACATCAGTATTGACTGCCATGATTATGGATATCAAAAAATGAAATATCAAAGAATGCCTCCTAAGTAGCAAAATGGAATTTGAATTGTACTCTTAAGACATTCCCAGCATGTAATAAGAGATTTCTAAATTGGGAAGAGACCTAAAAGTCACCTAAAAAAATCCCTTTACTTTTCACATTAGAAATTTAGGTGTTTGTAAAAAATAATGGAAATAGCTTTTAGTTAACAAGAATATATCCAATTAATAATAGTAGTTCTGCACTTCTGACCAAATTTGAAAGCAAATTTAAAAGTGCTAAGTTGAAAGATACTGGGAAATTGTGAAAATGCCAGGATCCATTGCATTTCTGAAACAATACTGGCTCCATCTGGTGGTCAAAGTAATAATTTCTAGTTAATAGTATCTTAATAGCATCTGTTGATGGTTAATGAACTATGCTTTCTTAAATTGAATATGTCCAACTGGGTCCAAATATTTAAACATTTTAAAATATAAATGTAGTCTCAAAAATGTCACCATTTATACCTGTTATTAGCTTCTTAATAACAGGTATAATAAATTGGTATTTAAACTGGAATTGAAAAGGCAAAAATCCAGTATAGAAAAATTAAAATATTTTCTCATCTTCCAAGAAAATGTGTTTCTCTAAAACTATATTGATATATTTATTGTTTAAAAACAGCAACAAATTCCATTACTATTTTTAATCAGGGCAATATAATTAATACCAATTTATGATTTAAAATACATTGCCAGTTAAATGTAAAACAAACAATTTATGTAGTGATTCTGAAAATACATAGGATTGGTATTTTATTATTATTTTTTTCCTGTTCTTTAGACTAAGAAACTAAAGCATGAGCAGATTGTTCTATTAGCATAAAGAGGGAAAACCCATTTTGTGTTTATTTAGTATAGTTCTTGGATTCTGTGAAAATTTTGAAATTGCAAGCTAAACTTTTTGTTTGTTCATATTTGAGAACAAGAAACTTCAACTTTCTTCAGATTCTCAAAGGAATTTCTGGCACCTTATTTGTTTATGAAACCCTGAGTACACAAGCGAGTTCGGTTTGTGAAAATTTTCCAAGTTATGTGCTTAAGATATGCATATATGTTATACTTTAAAAAACATTTTTAGAAGTTTAAGAATCATTGTTTTGTGTTTT
>NW_011889174.1:1319507-1325495 GCF_000151845.1 Pteropus vampyrus
AAACAGATTTTATATTCTATTAACCTAATCATTGTACAATTCAATTTAGATACCATCCTAGCAACAGCCACCACTTCTTATTTTTAAATTCTAATTGACAGTAACCTAGAAACTACTTGCAGTTTCCAAACTATGCCCATTAAGTTTATATAACATCAAACAGCCAACTTTGTCTATTGTTCATCTGCAGCTTCCCTTCTGGTCTCTTATCAGTGAAATCAATTATAGCCTCATGTTCTTGCCTTTCACGTGTTGTCAAATCCTTTCTCGCACAACACGCTTCAGCTAATTGTGCGAATTCCATTCCTGTGTTACTGGGTTTGAAAGGTTGCTGAGCTCTCTCACCACCTGGCTGCCAACACACACATACAATTTTCCCAAAATGATATCTTGGCCTCGTTTTGGATGAAGTCTTTTGTGCTACTCTGGGGGGTATTTCTTCTCTCAGCTCCAATTTTCCCTATCACCATCAAGTTCATGTTCAGATGTGGCACCAATGCTGATATATCCAGAGTATATGAACAGAAAAGTAGTAAAGTTGAAACTTAAAATTATGTAAATAAACTTCTCAGAATATAAATATGTGTTATATATAAAAGTGGGAAGGAAAAACAAGGATACAACAGAAACCAATATATATAATATATAACTTACATTCTCTTGGACCAACTGGAACTTGTTTCTTTATAGACGTTCAATGGACTTTCATAATAGATACCATTAGGAGTTCTTTTGTATTTTAACTCCATCTCTCTCCATCTTATTCCCTAATGTATGCTTTAAATTCTCATATATAACATCAGTATTGACTGCCATGATTATGGATATCAAAAAATGAAATATCAAAGAATGCCTCCTAAGTAGCAAAATGGAATTTGAATTGTACTCTTAAGACATTCCCAGCATGTAATAAGAGATTTCTAAATTGGGAAGAGACCTAAAAGTCACCTAAAAAAATCCCTTTACTTTTCACATTAGAAATTTAGGTGTTTGTAAAAAATAATGGAAATAGCTTTTAGTTAACAAGAATATATCCAATTAATAATAGTAGTTCTGCACTTCTGACCAAATTTGAAAGCAAATTTAAAAGTGCTAAGTTGAAAGATACTGGGAAATTGTGAAAATGCCAGGATCCATTGCATTTCTGAAACAATACTGGCTCCATCTGGTGGTCAAAGTAATAATTTCTAGTTAATAGTATCTTAATAGCATCTGTTGATGGTTAATGAACTATGCTTTCTTAAATTGAATATGTCCAACTGGGTCCAAATATTTAAACATTTTAAAATATAAATGTAGTCTCAAAAATGTCACCATTTATACCTGTTATTAGCTTCTTAATAACAGGTATAATAAATTGGTATTTAAACTGGAATTGAAAAGGCAAAAATCCAGTATAGAAAAATTAAAATATTTTCTCATCTTCCAAGAAAATGTGTTTCTCTAAAACTATATTGATATATTTATTGTTTAAAAACAGCAACAAATTCCATTACTATTTTTAATCAGGGCAATATAATTAATACCAATTTATGATTTAAAATACATTGCCAGTTAAATGTAAAACAAACAATTTATGTAGTGATTCTGAAAATACATAGGATTGGTATTTTATTATTATTTTTTTCCTGTTCTTTAGACTAAGAAACTAAAGCATGAGCAGATTGTTCTATTAGCATAAAGAGGGAAAACCCATTTTGTGTTTATTTAGTATAGTTCTTGGATTCTGTGAAAATTTTGAAATTGCAAGCTAAACTTTTTGTTTGTTCATATTTGAGAACAAGAAACTTCAACTTTCTTCAGATTCTCAAAGGAATTTCTGGCACCTTAATTGTTTATGAAACCCTGAGTACACAAGCGAGTTCGGTTTGTGAAAATTTTCCAAGTTATGTGCTTAAGATATGCATATATGTTATACTTTAAAAAACATTTTTAGAAGTTTAAGAATCATTGTTTTGTGTTTTCAAATTTAAATATGTAATAATAAACCTTCACCACATACTGAGGTAAATAGATGGTAAAAGTTATTAAAAACTTTTGAGAATCAATTTCTCTAATAGTAAATTATGAATAACATCCTTTGGGTCGTTGACAAAACTACTACAAAATAAAAATTGTCTGACACTTGATCTCTGCTTCTGAAATCTCCCCATGCTGCTGCTTCTCACTAATTCTTCCTCCACTGTGATGTTTGGAATCACTGAAGCACTGCCTGAGGAATAGAATTATATGTTTATTCTCACCATTCCACCAGAACAAAAAAAAAGGAATTTGGGAAAATAAAGAAAATGAAAGATATGTACACTTTAGATAATATTATAGCCCCAAAGTCAAAATAAAAGTCAAAAAGTCCTCTTTTACTTGACTCTCAACTCCAGATTCATTTTGTTTTCCTGATCTATGAAAATGAATCTGGGTCCTTTAAACAGTTTTTCTCTGCCAGTTGACCCTGAAGCTTTGTGAGTAGAGGATGCTGGAGATGAATTTCAGAAGAAAAAAATAATTTTGCTTCCTGGTTGCAGGATGCTCACCCAGCAGGTTCCTGCTGCGTTTATGGCTTTTCCAGCCCAGGGCTCCTTATGTGTCCAGCTTTGGCAATACCTCACAGTCAGTAGCACTCAACTTTGCCCAGCAAATCTCCCTTCCCACTCAGTGATTTCGTAGCAGAGTGCCTTGACTCCTGTAGTACTTGTGACAACTCTAGTGTCCCGCTCTTGCAGTGCATGTTGGTCAGGGGCTCCTTCTTTCCCCAGGGCCTTCCGTGTGGTTTTGTTGTTGAAGTGTCTCCTGTGAGACAGCTCCTTGTGAACAGTTTTCCCTGGCTCACCCCCTGGAGGGTGGATTGCCACCACATGCTCATATGTCGCCACAGGGACTTCTCCGCTCTCCATGAGCCCTCCCAACAAGGTCTGGATCTGAGCCTAGGGTCTCTTCTTTGGGTACTCTATCTGAGCCCCAAGGACACTGACTGATTCCACCCTCTGACTATGATGATTGGTTTGAAATGGGCAAAGAACACAAATCCATCTAATGAGTATGAGAACTTTACTGGAATTTTTTGGAAAGAGGTGTTTTTCTGCTGGGTTTGTTGAACTGCTAGGATGTAAGACTGCATCTTTGCCACTGCATGGGAGAAACCTATCTGCTAAAGAGGGAGAGCAGAACCAAGAGATAATAATAATAATAATAATAATAATAATAATAATAATAAATATTGCTGATAACATCATTTGAAGACCTGCATCTGGCCTCTGGCCACAGATATCTAAAGTTTTCAAAAATATGAGACAATAAATGCCCAATAAAAGTCAGCAGGAGTTCAATTCTGTCACTTGTGGTCAATATAGTCCTGACAGATGCAGTGATTGAGAGTAATTTATCTAAGGCTCTTAGGTCATCTACAGATAATGCAACATCTCCTAGGTCAAAGTCCAGGAATGAAGTTTAGTCAGATATGTATTAGGCATTTACTGTGTATACAGCACTCTATGCTAGAGAATAAACATTAAATTGATCAAATCTGAAAAGTGTTTCAATGATGTTTGACAGTCATTATCAGAGCAGACACATCTATCCGTTGATGTTCAGTAATAAAGTTATGCTGCTCTGGGTCAGACATTCAGACAATCTTAGAATATTTGGGAAAAAACACTTGTTCAAATGGCCAAGCACACTTTTTTCTGCAGTAATTATTTTTGTTTTCAATCTTTCTTTGACCTATTGTTTCTTTTACCTATTGATGACAGTAGAAATATTGAGGTAGAAATAAACTACATATCTGATTTCAGGCAGATCAAAAATATAAAAGTATAGCTAATTACAGACCCGCATCCTCTGCTCCCCTCTGTCTCTCTAACAGCAACATTAGCATGCTGCCCACACTGACGTGTCTCATGTCACCTAATATGATTGATTAAGGGATACATTTTAAAATTTCACCACTGTCTTTGTTTTTATTTTTTTATTTTCTAGACTGCTTGTCACATGCTCCAGATCCGTGAGAGGTTTGTATAAAATACAAAAGCAAATTTTAAAAGAAACACAATGTGTGACATAGGGACAAAAGCCAGAAAATTGTGCATTCCGAGGGACATGCCACTCTTCCTTCAGGTCTCTGCTTTGTTTTCTTCAGCTGGAAGAGTGACAGACTGAACAGCCTGGTGTTTGTCAGTGTATGTCACAACCATAATATTTAAACATAGGCCTCTTTGTAGTTATTTTCTTCCACCCAAAGCCTTTTTGGAAATGTGCCAAACAGACATTTACTCAAATAAATACAAAAGGTCAAGATTTTTCCCCTGCCTTCTCATTTAAAGCAAAATATTATTTTTCATTTTATTTATGGAAGAGTTAAGTTCATTATTTTTACTTGCCATATTATGTTGCTTAGTTATAATCCATTACTAATGTCAGTTTTTATAGTCTTATCTGTTTTCAGATATTGAAATTTTCTTCTAGATGCCTATTTCCATTGGTCAAACTTAATTTTTTTCTTTTTTTCATTTGCAGTTACAATTCAAAACTCAATGCCAATCTTTTTCAGAACTCTATAATTCTTTTTTTGTTGTTTTGCTATAAATGTTTTTGAGAGGGAAATGTACTTAGCATAGCATTTATAAGGTAATCTTGGATTAAATTAATGTTATTTATTATATAACCTCATCTCCCTGTATCATTTCAAATAAAAATATCAAAAGATAGATTCACATGAACTTATTCCATAATACAACTAATTTGTGTTATAATGTATTATTTGTTAGCAGCAAATTGTCAGCTATAAGAAGTACCGTTTCTGAATGATCTGATAATAAAACAACGTATTTGGGATACTGTTTAATGGCACTTTGTCCTAGAAGTTAACATTTATTCTTTTTCTTGAAAGGAACATTAGACATTGCAAAACTAGAACCTGTTTTTCAAATAATCTAAAATAAAATAACTAAATATCTGTCACTCAGAAGTGAACAAAATAAATCTAATCTGTTCTCATTCCTTACTCTCATCAAAAATCGCTTTGTTGTCTTACCAGGTTTGGCCACTTTTGTCAAGGATGTCATGATTTCTGCAATTCTTAAAATATACTTTGACTCAGTGACTACTTCCCAGCAGAAGACTATGAAGAATTTAAGTAACATTTTCTACCTGCTAGAAGTTTAAATGTTTAAAAATAGTTTTAAAAAGTATCTAACAAAACTGAATTATTTTTGTTCTACAGTTACACATTATTACTTAGATTGTATTAATTTTAATCCACATGTTTTCTATTGCCAAAGGAATTTGAAAATGTTCCTAATAAAATCTATGTCATTAAAACTGTCAGAACAAAACATTATAATCCAAGTAAAGAGATATTAAGCTAATCGTATGGGGCAAAAAAAAAAAGTCTAAGAAGAACTAGTATAAATTTTACCAGGCAAGGCAAAAAAAAAAAAAGAAAAAGAAAAAGCGTAGTATATTATATAACGATCATTCAACAAAAGGAAGTATAATCATACAAAAAAAGACAAACATTTCCCAAACAGTAGTCTTTAAAGATTGATGGATCATTTTAAAGTCTATACAAGGAAAATTAAGTATATTACAATCTATAAAAGTTTTTCAAGAATACCAAAAATCTATCACATGACCAACTTTTATTTATTAACTATCACTAGCCAAAGAATAAATGTCAAGCCTTCCTCCTGTGGAAAAAAATGTTTTTGAAATACTAATATATATTTTGTAGTTAAATGATTTCAGTTGGTAATTAGGTCATACATAGAACAGATCAAGGATAAAATGGCTTATACTTCAGTAGTTTTCAAACTGTTCTGAGCCAAGCCCTAGAAATTCTGTGCTGAGGCCTGCAGGCTGAGCTGGTTGTGATCTACAGAACTCCCCATTCTCACCACTCTTCCCGATTACTGTAAAAGCAGCTCCACTTCTATACATTTTAGGCTTCTGCATGAAATTGCATTTAAGGCACAGTTTCCAAACTAAATTTGGACC
>NW_011889174.1:1325545-1327843 GCF_000151845.1 Pteropus vampyrus
ACGATCATTCAACAAAAGGAAGTATAATCATACAAAAAAAGACAAACATTTCCCAAACAGTAGTCTTTAAAGATTGATGGATCATTTTAAAGTCTATACAAGGAAAATTAAGTATATTACAATCTATAAAAGTTTTTCAAGAATACCAAAAATCTATCACATGACCAACTTTTATTTATTAACTATCACTAGCCAAAGAATAAATGTCAAGCCTTCCTCCTGTGGAAAAAAATGTTTTTGAAATACTAATATATATTTTGTAGTTAAATGATTTCAGTTGGTAATTAGGTCATACATAGAACAGATCAAGGATAAAATGGCTTATACTTCAGTAGTTTTCAAACTGTTCTGAGCCAAGCCCTAGAAATTCTGTGCTGAGGCCTGCAGGCTGAGCTGGTTGTGATCTACAGAACTCCCCATTCTCACCACTCTTCCCGATTACTGTAAAAGCAGCTCCACTTCTATACATTTTAGGCTTCTGCATGAAATTGCATTTAAGGCACAGTTTCCAAACTAAATTTGGACCACTGAGAATGGTTATTTCAGGCCATTCAGATTCAACTTCAGGTAGCCTTTGTGCAGCTTGTTTTTTCAACATCATTTAATCATTCTTATAATAACCTTAAGAGGAAGTCATTATTATATCTATTTTACTGACAAGAGAAAACTGTCTTAAAAAAAAAAAAAGGCATTTTATGAATAGAAAAGAGGTCAGGTTCCTGAACAGCCAGGTAATGGAATTTTGAAACCATGAAGGAATATGACCGTAGTATGTCCTGAAGAGTCTTCATGATCCAGGAGCTACACTCTTCAAGAAAGGAGGAGTGTGACCCAGAGGTTGGTCAATGACTGCAGAAAGGGGTGGATAGTAGAATCTGATGGAAAATCCAGTACTGGAGATTTCTAGAAAAGGGCCAAGAACCTAGAGGAGCAATGAGGAGCAAGAAAGGGCCTGAGGGAAGAAAATGTCCTCATGGGAGAACCAGGTTTCAGTTAGAACGAGATTAAGGAAACATTCAGAAAATAGAGTAGGGACAAGGATTTGTACTGATGACTAACCAAGAGCTCCAGTGAGCATGGCGAAAGGGTTTTAGATGTTGTGGAGAGATAGGAGATAGAGTCAGAAAAGGGAGGTACAGAGCCATAGGAGCCTATGGCGGTAGTTGACAAAACAGGACTATGGACCACCTAAGATTTTTCTTGACGTGCCCATCAAAGCTGTGAGTATTTAGGAGTGGAAGAAAAGGATCTCAAAGGAGAGGAGAGGGACTAGAGCCTCATGGGCAATTACTGTCTCCACCTGAAAGCCACACCCATGTTTTCTGTTCACATTTCATTGGCCAGAACAAGAAAGAGGCACTATATAAATTTAAGAGGACCAGGAAATATAGAGGGTAAACTGAATATTTGGTAAGCATCACAAGCACCATAGAGCTGGTATGCTAAGTTGAAATTAGCCTCTCCGTAATAACCCCACGTAGAAGTTCTTGTTCTGAATCTTTGAGCAGCACACTGACACCTTATTTCTTCTCCCACAAAAGAGAAAATTAAGTAATTCTCTCTAAATTCTTTCCACCATTTCTAGCATGAGAAAATTAGCAACACATTTATCAAAGCATCTTTCCTCCTCAAGACTCTGCAATTTGTCAATGACCATTTTAAACCATCCAATGGGATCACAGTCTTTGGAGATCTAAGCATAAATTCTTCAATGCAGATTAATTTTTTAAAATTTTGCCACATCATTCTGTGCATTGACATTAAGCCTGTGGTCAGCCAAAATCCCAGGCTACATTTTAGTCTGCAGTAAAGCAAAAATCTTTGTGTTTCGTCAAGGATTAGAAACTGATGAATAAATTTTGTCAATGTATTATCTAAATAATGCACTTCCAATAATAGATATTTTTATTTTTATTTTTGTAAGAAAGTTGAAAGTAAGTATAACAGAGCAATGGCTATTTAAAACAAGTTATAATTTATGGTTCTTAAAAATATCAGTTACATAAGCATTGAATTGTGTTTTTGGTGTTTGTTTTGTTTTAAGTGGAAATGCCTTCATGGAGCTATGAGACTTCCCCATGTACAATGGCTAGTCAAGAAGGTAAAAATCAAGTTGCTGGGGTTTTCAGAAGCTTTTATTCTCAAGACAGTATCTCAAGTTTCTTTGAGAAAATGTCTCAAGTTTCCTCAGTTCTCAAGTAACAATTATGATTTTACTTCCTGCCCCTTTCTATACTCTTTTCCCACATCAAAGTTTATCTTCTCATTTTCTAGATCAAAAAATACTTAAGTTCAGGG
>NW_011889174.1:1327893-1337392 GCF_000151845.1 Pteropus vampyrus
TCACATTTCATTGGCCAGAACAAGAAAGAGGCACTATATAAATTTAAGAGGACCAGGAAATATAGAGGGTAAACTGAATATTTGGTAAGCATCACAAGCACCATAGAGCTGGTATGCTAAGTTGAAATTAGCCTCTCCGTAATAACCCCACGTAGAAGTTCTTGTTCTGAATCTTTGAGCAGCACACTGACACCTTATTTCTTCTCCCACAAAAGAGAAAATTAAGTAATTCTCTCTAAATTCTTTCCACCATTTCTAGCATGAGAAAATTAGCAACACATTTATCAAAGCATCTTTCCTCCTCAAGACTCTGCAATTTGTCAATGACCATTTTAAACCATCCAATGGGATCACAGTCTTTGGAGATCTAAGCATAAATTCTTCAATGCAGATTAATTTTTTAAAATTTTGCCACATCATTCTGTGCATTGACATTAAGCCTGTGGTCAGCCAAAATCCCAGGCTACATTTTAGTCTGCAGTAAAGCAAAAATCTTTGTGTTTCGTCAAGGATTAGAAACTGATGAATAAATTTTGTCAATGTATTATCTAAATAATGCACTTCCAATAATAGATATTTTTATTTTTATTTTTGTAAGAAAGTTGAAAGTAAGTATAACAGAGCAATGGCTATTTAAAACAAGTTATAATTTATGGTTCTTAAAAATATCAGTTACATAAGCATTGAATTGTGTTTTTGGTGTTTGTTTTGTTTTAAGTGGAAATGCCTTCATGGAGCTATGAGACTTCCCCATGTACAATGGCTAGTCAAGAAGGTAAAAATCAAGTTGCTGGGGTTTTCAGAAGCTTTTATTCTCAAGACAGTATCTCAAGTTTCTTTGAGAAAATGTCTCAAGTTTCCTCAGTTCTCAAGTAACAATTATGATTTTACTTCCTGCCCCTTTCTATACTCTTTTCCCACATCAAAGTTTATCTTCTCATTTTCTAGATCAAAAAATACTTAAGTTCAGGGCGCTTTGTAACTATAAAAAATAAATTTTACAAATAAAGTTTTCCTTATACAATAAAGTTTCTTACATCCTTTTTGGCCTTTGAGGACCTTCATTCAGAGAGAAAGAGAAAGGGGGCAAGAAGAGAGAGAGCGAGAGAAAGAAAGAGAGGGAGAGAGAGAGAAGAGATGAATAACCAAGATAAGTATCAAAAGAAAGATAAGCATCAAAAAGATTTGCAGAGGCAACTAATAGATTTAGAATTTAAATACACTAGAATCACAGAAGAGAATCCATGCACAGAGAGAGCTTTCCACTTTGTCTAAAAGTATATCATTTGGAAAACTATTGATTAGAGCAAGGCATTTCATATTTTTCCACATTTGGAGTATAGTACAAAGGAATGCAAAGTGGTTATAAGAGGATGTTGTGTAACTAAGGGGGCAATGAGTAGAAAAATTTCATTCGAAACTCAGAATTTATGCTAAAAGTAGCAACAGAATTAAAAAGACATTTGAGTCATGTTATACTGGCAAGAGTTTAGACTTGGCATTGAAGAGCCACTAAAGACTTCTGTGGAAAACAGTGACATGATCAAAGCTAATTTTTACAACAAATATTATGACAGTAGTATCTAAGATGGAGTGGAGTAGAGACACAATGACAATAGAGACAAGAATTAGATATTGGAATTATCAGATAAGAAGTGCAAAACAATTATTATAATTCTGCTTGGTGAGATAAAGAAACATATTCTCATAAGTGAAAAGATAGGAAAATAAAGCAGAAAATTAGAAAGTGTAAAAAAGATCTAAGTGGAAGTTTCAAAACTGAAAAATAAAATATTGGAAATTCAAAATGTACTTGAAGATCTTAACAGAAGAATGGACATAACAGAGGAAAGAGTCATTAGACTTGAAAGTAGATCAATAAGAATCATTTGATTAAAAGGAGGAGGGAGGCGGGGAGAGAGAGTGAGAAGAGATTACACTAAGCAAGAAAGAGCATTAGGGATCTATCAGACAGTTTCAAAAGGTCTATTTGGGTAGTTGGAGTTCCAGAAGGAGAGGAGATAGAGAATGGGTCTGGACAAAACATTTGTAGAAACAATGCCTGATAGATAGCATTAAAAAATAGGCGAAAATTATAAATTTATATATTCAAGAAACTCAGTAAATTCTAAAGAGGATTAGTTAGAAGAAAACCAAGCATAAATACATCATGGTCAAACTGCTGAAAATATTGAAAATGGCCAGAGATAAATGACACATTACATATAGGAAGATAATGATTCAAATGGCCTCACATTTATCAGAAACTATGGAGACTAGTCAACAAGGAAACAATATTCTCAATGTACCAAAAGAAAATAAACTGGCGATTCGGAATTCTCAATTAGCAAAAAAAATTCATCAAGAATGATGGTAAAATAAAGCCATTTTTAGATTTTGAAATAAATAATAACTCTAAGGGAACTGATTGCCTCCAGATCTGTACTACAAGAAATACTAAAGGAAACTTATTAGAAAAATAATACCTGAGAGGAATTCAAAAATAAACTTCAAGACAAAGAGTACTACTAAACATAAAGAGAAACATTTTATAAGAAAATAGTTGATTCATTGGGAAAACATATTCATAAATACATATGTGTCTAATAGTAGAGCCTCAAGACACATGAAGCAAAAGTGATAGAATTAGAGGAATTATTAGTTCCATATTATAAAAGGAGAATTTTACACCCTGTCAACAATTTATAGAAAAATTAGACTAAAAAAAAAAGTCAGCAAAGATGTGAAAGATCTAAAAAAACACTACCACAGTGATCTGATTGATATTTATGCATCATTATATTCCCAAAATCTCTCCATGAATGACACAGAACAGTATATACTCTATGACTCTACTTATATAAAATAGAAACAAATTTGTAGTGACAAAAAACAGATCAATAGTTGCCTGGAGCTTGGGGCAGAGGGAGAAATGGAATGCAAAGGGGCATGAGGAATCTTTTGGAAGTGGTGAAAGTGCTGTGTTTTTGTGAAGGTGGTTTCATGAATGTATACAACTGTCAAAATTCATTGAACTGTGCGCCTAATGAATGTATATATTGTACATAAAATATTCTTCAATAAAGTTTATAAGAAAAATAAATTGAATATCTTTAATTTTAAAAGAGCAATTTTTCTAACATTTTAAAATTTATCTTTCCATTGTTTTAGGCATAGAGCTCCTGAGTGATATTCCTTGAATGTTTATGATGGTGATTTTTAGGTGGTGGAAGGTTGGGAGTTAGGTATTTTTTGTTGTGTTGTCATTGTTGCTGTTGTTATTGAGTTTATTTTTTTATATTGTTTATATTTCTTTTTATAATGGCCATTTATCATTTTTACAAAATCAACAAATTATTTTTGAAAGTGAATTGTTAATAAGGAAATTCAAACACTATGCTAGAACACTTCTTTTATAAGGTCGACAGCAAATAGAAGCACAAAATTATAACATAATTGTGGGGCATATTAAAAGAGAGGAAGAGTTTTCACAAAAGGGGAGAATTATAAATATATAAAAGAATTATGGAGCAACCCTGTGCCTTTTCCTCACAGATTCTTGGACTCTGTTTGCGTACATAGAAGCTAATCAATCTGTGAAATAAATTCCTGTCAACATGCAAATAGGTACAAAGATTTTCCATTAGCGGATGTCAAATTTCCTCCAAGCTGAAGGCAAGGAGATTCAATGCTTTCTTCCAAAGAAGGGGAAGAAATATTACAAAATAGATAATTTTTACAACATTATATGAAAAAGGATATAAAATATGATATGAAATAGGTATAATTTTGGTAAACAAATGAATAGATGAATTAAAACAGTATAGCTTTCTAGCATCGCTTGATTTATACTTCATTAGTAGTTGCATATTCTACCACACTGTATGACTCGCCCACATTGCAAGCCATTTAAACTCATGATGATTAGTTACTAGTCTGGTTTCTCAAATGATAGGTCATATGTAAAGCACCTCATTATACTGTAGATGAGACTTTATACCTCAGTGCATATCATGATACCTGTGTATATTCTGAGGGATATTACAATTCTATCACTATTAAGTCAGAAATCCTAAATACATTTCTAGTTCCTCACCAGTTCAAATGCCAGAATTTCACTAGGTTATGTATACATAGGGATAGAATTTTAAGGTTTTAAGGTATACACATCTTCAGTTTCTCTAGGTATTGGCAAATTGTTCTCCAATGTGGTTATACCAATTTAATCTCTCACTAAGAGTTGACACTGTTAAACTTTTAATTTTGGTCTTTCTGATAGTTTGATAAGTAAATCTTGCCTATCTCTACAAGTGAGGCTAAACATCTTTTCATATGATTACTAGCTACTTAGGTGTCTTTTTCCAAGAACTGCCCTGTTAATCTTTGCTCATTTTTCAATTAAGCTTTAAAATTTTTTCTTGTTGATTGTAGGAGTGTAGGAGTTTGTGTCTTTTAGCTACTAATCTTTTATCTGCTATATATATTTCAAATATTTTTTCTGGTCGATAGTTTGTTTTTAACTTCATTTATAGTGTCTTATGCCACACCAATTTTTAATTTTAACATATCGCATTACCAGTCTTTTCCTTATTGTCTATACTATTTGTGTCTACATTTAAATTTATTTCCATAATGTAGAAATGTAATTATTTGGTAAAAATAAATGTTGAAGCTCTTGATAAAATGGTTAAGTTATTTTCCAAAATTACTGAAGCGTTAATATGCCTGCCTTTGATGCTTGAGAGTAACTGATTTACTATATTCTTATGAAGGTTAATTTTATGTGTCAGCTTGGCCACAGTACCCGGATATTTGGTCAAATATATCTGTATGTTACTATAAAGGCATGTTTTACATGTGAGTAACATTCAAATTAGTAAGTTTTGAGTAAATAAATTATTAATGTAGGTGGGCCCCATCCAGTCAGTTAAAGGTCTTAAGAAAAAGATTGACCTCTCCTTAGGAAGAAGAAATTCTTCCAGCAAACAGCCTTCAGATTTTAACTGCAGCATTAACTCTTCCTTCAATCTCCTGCCCACCAACCTACTCTGCAGAACTTGGACTTACCAGCCTCCAACATCACATTGAAACAATTCCTTAAAATAAATCTTTCTCTATACACACACCCTATTGGTCTATTTCTCTGGAGAACTCTAATACAGTTGTTATTTAAATTTTATTTTCCATGTAAGTTAGATATACACATGTCCAGTGTCATTTATAGTTAATATGAGATGTCAGTCTTTCTGATTCCAGTCTTCTATCAAAATCTTATTTTTTTTATTTTAAGTGTAGTAATCACTTCCTCCTGCTCCTTTTATCATCATATTTTTCTTTGCCTTGACTTAGTTGATATTTTATTTAGATAAACTTCTTATGAAACTATGTCCCTATTCATAAAGATTTTATACTTGAAAAGCTTATTTTCCTTTATTAAACCTTATGTTATTCTAAATTATCAAATAATTGGCATATGCAATCAATTTTCCTGAATATATTTGTTTTCTAATTTTTCAGTAATCTAAATAAAATAGTACTTTATAAAAAAAACTATTTCTAATTACTTAATTTAAAGTGTCTGGTTGAATGCGGTTAAGAGGAAGTTTTTACAGCAATAAAGATAACAATATAGTTATTTTTCAGATTTAAGAACTATTTCACAAAAAAAAGGTATTTTAAAATGCACCTTCTGTAACATTTTATATATGGCTACATCTATGGGAATATGTAGAATAAAACCATTTTCTAATCTATATAAATTACTTTCCATTTTAATTTAATGCTTTCTTTAAAATACAGTTTGAAAAGCATAAACTTTCAATAAACAATCTCATGGACTGAAAATGGGAAACTTGCTATTGTTCCGACATCCACAGTAACCAAACTAGCCTTATTCACATTCTACACCAATAGCCAAATGCCATTCATGAGATAAAATGATTGCTGATAGCAACAGAAATATTTTTAAACTACCCTATTCTTTTTATTCACATCTGTTCAGTGTTTGAATGAATTTTCATTTTGTTTTAGGAAATGTGTGTAACTGTATATTAAGTAGCTGGGGTCTGTGCGTATGAATGAGTGAAGGAACAGCTGACAGAATATATCATGGGACTGTAACATAATATGGCCGCAGTGACCCATGATAGCCTTTGCCTTGTGAAATAAAATGTAATGGAACTCTTTATTAGTTTTCCAAGCACAAATAGTACACATATTTGTGTGCCTTATCATTTTCAAATCATAATATGTTATTCTTAAAAATACATGCTGACTTTAAAAATAGGTACTTAATTCCTCAGTATACGACTTGATCGTGCAACAGTGAAAACTGCCTTTCAATTTTACTATTTATAAGAACCAAAAATCCTATGTGAAAAAAATATAACAATTGACAAATAAGCTGCTTTTTACAGTTATCTTCATGAAGTAGTATAACTGATGAACAAAAAAATCTTAACAAAGTCTCCATAAAACAAAAAATGTAAGAGAAAAGAACCCCTTTATCATTGTAATCCTAGACATATTTTTTTCTCGAAGGAAAAAGATTTTTTTCTCTGAAAATTGCTTCTCCTTTAAGGAATATGGCTTAATGCTAGACTCAGACTTCACTAGCCTGCTGCCCCTACAGACAATGTACTTTGCATACAGCAGTTAAAAAGGCTTTTTTCCTAGCAGGGAGTCCTTCCAAATCACGAGTTCATCTCACCAGCCAGGTTTGTGCCAGTATTTGCTGCCTTTCTCAAGCAGAAAATCTCTTATGAACTTGAGCGAGGTCATTAATAGTAAGAATCTCTTGAAGCCGCAGAGTGCAGAATACTTTTTAAATAAGTTTCCCATAGAGTGTGTCATTTCACAGGAAAGATTCAGTTATTACCTTTTTTCTTTTTTCAGATGGGAAAAAAAAAAAAAAAAAATCAAGGCAAGGGTCTCATCTTCAGCACAGCTAGGAGTTGTCCTTGATTTCATTTTCCCTCACACTCGAAGCCCAACCCATAAGCAAGTCTTGTCAGCCCTATCTTCAAAATGTGTCCCACATCTGCCTAGTTCTTCCAGTTCCGTCACTACTACCCTAGTTCAAGTGGAGACTGTCTTTCTTCAGCACAAACGCAACAGCTTCTAACTGGTACTCCTGAGTGCATTCTCACCCTGTGACTATCCAGTGTGAATCAGATCATGGGGCTCTTCTGTTCACAAATTCTCTTTGGCTTCCCATGACCTTCAAAGTTTTTGTTGATTTGGCCCTGCCTCTACCTCTTACTTCCATCTTCCTCAACTTTCTCCCTAATGCACTGCATTCCAGCCAAATTGGCTTTCTTTCTGTCCTTCAAATGTGTCAAGCTTTTTCGTGATTCAGGGCCTTTGCAGCTACTGCTGCTTCTTTCTGGGCTTCTTTCACCCAAGATGTCTCCATAGCTGCCTTCTTATGAATAGTGATGTCTCAATTCAATTGTTACTTCCTCAGAGAGGCCTTTCCTCCCCACCCTTAGTGAAGTAGCTCTTCCACCATCCCTCGATCATATTATCCTATTTTATCTTCTTCATAACACTGATACTTGAAATTACCCTATTTTCAATTTATGTATTTATTTTATCACTCCCACTCTATTAGTTATAAATTGCTGCATGAAAAATTACCTAAAGTTTTGCAACTTAAAACAAAAACAAACATTTATTATCTCACACAGTTTGTACGAATTAGGAATTTGGGAATGGCTTAGCTGGGTTTTTCTGGCTCAGGGTCTCACATGAGGCTGAGTTAACTGCAGTCTTGACTGGGGCTGGAAAACCTAATTTTGAGTTGGCTGACACATATGATTGGCAGGTTTTTGCTGGTTATCAAACAGAAGTTTCAATTACTATATGTGAACATGGAGCTGTTGGAGTGTCCACACAATATGACAGCTAGATTCTCTGAGAACAAGTGATCCAAGAGAGAGAAAGACAGAAATTACAGTTGTTTATGACCTAGTGTTAAAAGTAACACATGGTCATTTTACTGATTACATGGGTCATCCCTATTCTGTGTGAGAAGGGACTGGACAAAAGTATGGGTTCTGGGAGCCAAAAATCATTGGGGGTTCATCTTGAAAGCTGGCAACCACACTCTGTCCTATTCAACAATATCCCTTGTAAAAAGTTTTAACTAGAAGTCAAGGAACTGGGCTCCTTTCTAGCTTTGTTTCTACTTAGCCATTTGACCGTGGGTAAATCACTCAACCTCAATGATATTTAATAGCTTTATCTATAAAATAGAAATATACCTATCCTGACTCATTCACATATTTGTTATATTATGTAATAGAAACAATTCAACTGAGTTTCAAAACCAGACTTTAGATTCAAACCTTGTGGTTTTTAAATTATGTTATATTAGTCCCAACCCTTTAGTTCCTCTTCAATAGAACAAATAGGTTAAATTAAATAATCTATAATGTTCTTGCAACCCCAACATTCCAAGGTTTTTATCACTAAAGCAACAATTACATGATACTAATTTGAAGGTATTTTAAGAAACAGCATTGTGTGGTTTAACTAAGGAATATTATTATTATAGCCAAAAGAGTCAAAGTATAAGTCAATCTGTTACTAAAGCAGCTGTAAGGTGTTCTGATAGAAGAGATAGGGCAGGACAGCATGATAATGCTACCCATTGTCATAAAGAGCCAGGAGACAATTGGATGAGGGATTGGCAATTATCGGCAAACCTCACTTCAGTCAATTACACAGTGCTATCCTTGTTTCAGTTGGCCAAAACCTTGCCATTGGCCTTTGAGGTTTCTGACTTGAGGGCCCAGATAATTCAAAAAAGTAGGAAGAAAACTTTTTCACCAGGGCCCAAGAGGGCACCATTGCACCTTTCTATAAATGAAGGGGAAGCAGCCCCAACTACAGGTCAGCCTTGATATATAATATTGTGTGTACTATATACATTTTTATTTTGGAATTCTAGTCAGCTGCCCTCAGTTCCTGCATTTACTCACAGATCTCAGCCAAGAACAGTTTCCCTCCTCAAAATTGTAAGAAATCTTTTAGCGGCCACCAAACCACTAAATACTGACTCCTAGCTCAGTCCTCACTGCTTTGGTTTTAAAACTTGTTTATTAGAAGTCAACAGAAATTGAGGCAATAACACTTACCGTATTTGTATTTCAGTCATGTATATTTCTTCAATATCATTTTGAAAACTAGAATTTGTAGGGGGTTTTTTTTTGCTTTTTTAATTTAATTTTATTTTTTCAATCATAGTTGCCATTATTAGTTTCAAGCGTATAGCATATAAGATGTATAGGTTTTAGAAAAACAATGTGTTGGTTTGGCATAGAGACAGTTTAATTTTTAGGTCTCTCATTGATTTCTTTTCTTACTAAAAACAGCTCCAATTTTGGGCAATTTTGGGCAGTCATAACCCATTTGATCCTCATAGTAGACGATACGATTAACAGTCTCTCTCTCTCTCTCTCTCTCTCTCTCTCTCTCTCTCTCTCTCTCTCTCTCT
>NW_011889174.1:1337510-1353588 GCF_000151845.1 Pteropus vampyrus
GTTTATACTGTGGCAGAAATAGAAATGCCTGAAGAAATTTTAATGTTTGTATCTTTTCAGAGTACCACATTTCCCATGCTTCGAAGACTTCAGAAACATCTTTCATTTGTGTTTAGAATAAAATCTGGGATGTAATATTAACGATGATGTAACAGATATTTGAACAAACATCTGCAGGGCAAGACAAAGTGTCATTGATTTGTTTGTGAAACTGGACCATTTAAAGTAAAGTATGAAGATCTTAGTGGCTTATTTGTCAGCATTCTTATCAGTTAATTTATAATAAGCTTAATACATCCGAGCATAGTAGCATTACTCTGGGCCTAGTACCCAAAAGAAAACATTAGGATTCAAAACAATACAAAACAACACTACCAATTTCACTGCACTACGCATTTTAAATTGTTGATGCTTAATCCCTCAAAGCCACGTTAAAACATGTGCTGCAGCCACCAAGAGTGTCGAATGAAAAAATCTGAAGGGATTAAGGAGTCATTTCTCCTAGAGAGAAACACATTTTCTCAGCTAGTTACAATGAAGAGGAATTTTCCTTAAACCCTCCTGCCCTCTTCCCTCCCCTTTACTCCCTTTTACTCAGGGAAGTAATTTATTGGGTTGGGAATTTAATAATAAATTTGGCATGCTCAGCTCAGTTCCACACTCCATCAAATTTGAGAGAGAGGTCCTCCATTCCTTGATCCATAAGTCCTACCTGCCAGCCTCCACACCTGAAGAGACCTGCCCAGCTCCCACATTGCAAATAGGGTGGGCAAATCTCTCTGAGGGTGAGTTAGCAGGACTATTTATCTCTCATAAAGTACACCCTTTAATTTTGCCAATATTTTGGGTTCTCATCTGTCTATCTTATGTCTCAAGAGCACAACAGTTTGAGGCTTCTGGTTAAGATGAAGAATAGATTAATGCTATGCTTGCCTCCTCCACGACCAACTCAAGATTACAACTAAACTACAGAAAAACCATTATTGAAAATTGCCTGAAGTCTAGCTGAACAGAAGCCCTATAATTAAGAACATACAGAAGAAGCCATATTGAGATTGATGGGAGGGGCAGAGATGGAAAATGGGCTGGTGCCCACACTCACATGTAACGATTGAAAATCGAGAGAGATATCTTGGCTGCAGAGGTCTCCCCTGAGGAGCAAGAGGTCCTGGCCCATACCAGGCTCCCCAACCCAGGGTTCCAGTGCCAGGAAAAGAAGCCCCCATAACTTCTGGCTGTGAAAACCAGCGGAGGTTGTAGCTGAGTGAGATGGAGGGTGGCTGGAGCCTCAGGGGTTACTCTTAAAGGGCACACACATGCATGAACTTACTGACAACTCACTTCCTCTGAGCTCCAGTGCTGGAGAAGCAGCTTGAAAGGTGCCAAAGGCATACAAGGAGGAACTGAATTGCCTGGTTTCAGGACGAGGGCTGGAGGGGAAGCTCCATCTTGGCAGGTGCCATTTTGTTCCTCTGTTGAGCCCTCCTCCAATCCATCCTGCCTGCACAGGCACAGGTGGACACCACATCTGAGTTTCCATCAACATAGCTAATGCTGTTCACACCACCCTGGGGATTCCGTGAGACCCCACCCCACCCAATTTGTGGGCCAACCCAAGCTGCTTTCAGCAGCTTTTTCATACAAATGGCCTGTTTTGGTTTGTGCTACGAACTTTCCTAAAATCTCTCAAAGGTTCACAAACTCCAAACAAATAGTGGCATTCCTCAGCATGTCCTGTACATCTTACTAAGTGGCCCCAAGCCTGGCACTAAAGGCAGTCAACCTTGGTTCACAGCCTAACCTCTCCCAGGTGCCTCCAAGCCTAGCAAAAGTGGCAATCATCTGCAGATCACTTTGTAGCTCTTACCAGGTGGCCCTGGGCAGGGCACAGGCAGCAGCCGAACTTGGCCTACACAGAGCTCCTCCTAAGAGGCTTCAAAATGAACACACATGGTGGCAAACTTCAGACCACACCAGAGCAACCCCTCCACAAATGACATACCCAAAGGCAGATTTGGAAGGCACCAGAGCCCTGCTAAAGCAAATCCTGTTTTGTGGGGTCAGCCTTGGCACCACAGCTCCTCTGCTATAGTTATAGCCATTTCTCACAGCCAATTAGCCTGAGGGTTGATTCTCCCCAAGTGAGATGCCAAAAGCAATCAAGCCTCAACTACAACAGAAAGTCACACACAATCCACATAAGAGTCATCTGGCTCATGTGGCCAGGGATACTGTGCTACTGGTCCCTACAGGACACCTACTACATAAGATCACTCTACCAAGACTGGGAGACATGGCAGCTCTACCTAATACATAGAAACAAACACAGGGAGTCAGTCAAAATGGGGATACAAAGAAATATGTCCCAAATGAAAGAACAGAGCAAAACTTCAGAAAAAGAACTAAATAAAATAGAGACATGCAACCTACCAAATGCATAGTTCAAAACACTGGTTATAAGGATGCTCAATGAACTTGGTGGAAGAGTAAATGAACTCAATGAGAACTTTAAGAAAGAGATAGGAAGCATAAAAATGGAGATAGAAAACATAAAAAAGAACTAGTCAGAAATGAAGAATACAATAACTGAAATGAGGAAATCATAAGAGAGAATCACCAATAGATCATATGAAGCAGAGGATCAAATCAAGTATTTGGAAGACAAAGTAGCAAAAAACTTCCCTAACCTGGCAAAGTAAATACACATACAAGTCTAGAATCACAGAAAGTCCCAAACAAGACTAATCCAAAGAGGTCTGCACCAAGACATATAATTAAAATGCCAAAGGTTCAAGACAAAGAGAAAAATCTTAAAAGCAGCAAGAGAAAGGCAGTTAGTTACCTACCAGGGAGCTCACATAGACTGTCAGCTGATTTTTTAACAGAAATTTTGAAAGCCAGAAGGGATTGGCACAAAATATTCAAAAGCAAGGACCTACAACCAAGGTTACTCTACCCAGAAAAGTTATTATTTAGAATCGAAGGACAGATAAAAAGCTTCCCAGACAAAACAAAGCTTGCTAGTATTACAAGACATGTTAAAAAGACTTCTTTAAGAAGAAAAAGACAAAAAATATGAATAATAAAATGGCAATAGCTGTATACCCATCAATAATTACTTTAAATGTAAATAGACTAAATGCACTAATCAAAAGATATAGGGTAGCTGAATGGACAAAAAGAAAAACAAGACTTATACATATTCTGCCTACAAGAGACTCATTTCAGATTGGAAGATATACACCCACTGAAAGTAAAGGGATGGAGAAAGATATTTCATGCAAATAGAAAGGAAAAAAAGCTGGAGTAGCAACACTTATATTAGACAAAATAGACTTTAAATCAAAGGCTATAACAAAAGACAAAGACCCAGCAATTTCACTTTTGGGTATTTATTTGAAGAAACCCAAAACAAGAATTCAAAAGTACAAATGCATCTCTATGCCCATTGCAGTATTGTTTACAATAGCCAAGATATAGAAGCAACTTAATAAACAAAGAAGAGTGGTATAAACATGCAATGGAATAAAAAATAAGCCATAAACAATAAAATTTTGCCATCTGCAACAACATGGATGGACCTAAAGGGTATTATGCTAGGTGAAATAAGTCAGACAGAGAAAGACAAATAACCATATGATTTCACTTATGTGTTGAATCTAAAAAACAAAATAAATGAACAAACAAGACAGAAACAAACTAATAGATATAGAGAACATTTTGATAGTTGCCAGATGGCAGGGGGGTTGAGGAAATGTTTGAAAAAGAGGAATAAATTAAGATGTGCAAATTGCCAGTTATAAATAGTCACAGGGATGTAAAGTACAGCATAGGGGATATTGTCAATAATAATAACTACATATGGTGTCAGGTGGGTATCAGACTTATCTGGATCATCGTTTTGGAAGTTATATAAATTTCTAGTCACTATGTTGTACACCTGAAACTAATGTAATATTGTATGTCAACTGTAACTAAAAAATTAAAAAAATTATTTTAAAAAAGACCTCCCAACAGTTTCCAACAAACCAATGAATAACCTAACTAACAGAAGTGCCCTGGCAAGTTTCCACACACCTTCATATCCCCAACACCTAAGCAATACCTGCAGCTCTAGACCAGGTTTGAAGAAACATGCATGCTAAGAAAGTCATTAAGGTTAAGACAAGAAAATGCCCTTGATTCTATGTTAAGTGAAAAGAGTAATGTGCAAAGTTTTGTATTTTAAACACTGCATTAAGCTTCTAAGTAAGTCTATTTTTGTGCATATTCATAAGTATTTTTATTGACTTTATAAGTTTTTTCTCACTTTAGTTATCTTCCTACTGAAATAGGTCATATCATATTTTCAAAGCAATAAGTATCGTAAGCAAAGACCTCTTGCTTAGGATATAACCACAGCAATTTTTCTATAAAATATATAGCTCTTGTCTATAATTACTTGAATTTAGATTATTAAATGGAACCTTAGAAGTTAGGTGAAAATTTTTTGAGCACAGGAACCAATTCAGAAAAAAAAATATTTATAGATAGCAAAATAGTTGTTTTATAATCATCAAATTCATTATCTACAACTATGCATTTATTTATTTTATCCAGTCACCATGGAAAAAATGAACTTGCTGGTCTTTCTTCCTTTTCTGTTTTCCTTCACTTCTTTACTCAACACTTTGTCCTATGCTTTTAAATCTTGGTCAAAAGTTTAACTTCCCTAGTGACGGTCAATGTCAAGGACTCCAACATGCATTGGACAGAAATTGGCCTGGGATTACGCAAATCTTTGAGAGCTTCCTCAATTCAAGCACACAAGTGAGTCCATTAGAATACATCAGTGTGAATTTAATATTTTTGTTTTATGCTCCTGTGATTAGATTATATCTATATCACGGAGCTAGAAGAATTACATATACCTCATTGAGGGTAAACTGCTCATGGTATTACATTGAAATGAACCCTTATTTTCTGAAGGGAAAATGTCACTTAAGTGTTTTTATTAAAGTCTAAAGTTATTAATAATTTACATTTTTAACCTATAATCTGTCCACAGACCAGTTAGAAATGTACAGTCTCTTTTAGTACCTATATATCTTGAAGCCCCATGAGTAGACGTGTGTGTATGTGCATGTGTACGTGTGTAAGGAATAGGTGTGAATCAGGGATCCTCTAATCCCTGAAAAGCCTAAATGCCTTTTCAGCTTCTTCGGCATCCACCTGAGCATCTAAATCTACTTTCTCAGGCTTAAATTGACAATCATGAGAAACTCCTCACTTGCTTTTGATCTCCTCAGATAACAACTTGATTCATTCCTTAAAAGACACTACAGCTCTCTTTTTCTTAACCTTTCAGGATATAACAAGAAAAGGCAATGGATCTACAACTTTGTTTAAGAGTCTTTCTCTGAAACTACTTAAGGATTTTGAAATTACAATAGAGACCAAGAAGAAATCTTTAATATGATTTGTTTCAAGGGGAAATAAACAGGATGTGGCATGACCCAGAATAAATGGAATGAAAGGGGAAATGAATGAATGGAAGATGTTCTTTGGATTAAACAGTGAAAGTAGAAATGAGATGATGAAGACCTTTCATCACTGAGTTAAATGATTTTTACTTTACTTGGAGTCTAAGGAGAAATAGGAAAGTAGTTATCCATTAGGTTCACTGTGCCAAGATTTTCATTTCTTTAATTTCATAATTATATATTTTAAAATTAGTTTAAAACAACATTAAAGAAATTCCTAACCATAAAAAGCACTGTTTTGCATTATCCTAACACACCTCACTTTTGTGTCACTTCCCTGAACCAAACTTTTCTACTTTCAGACCAGATCAGATGCCCTTTTTAAAGCTCCCTGTGTTTATTTTCACCAATTTGCCCAGCAGAGCTTAGGTATTTTATTCTCCACTGTAGCCCAGCATCTAGCACAGTGTGTGACACATAGTAGATATTCAATACATATTTTTGAAGAAAAATGAATAAATAAATATTCCTTTTAATTATTCATCTTTGAAAGCCATATGTCTTCAGGTCTCCCTAGTGTGTAGATAC
Source organism: Pteropus vampyrus (assembly GCF_000151845.1). Lineage (NCBI taxonomy): Eukaryota > Metazoa > Chordata > Mammalia > Chiroptera > Pteropodidae > Pteropus > Pteropus vampyrus. The sequence goes on from NW_011889174.1 coordinate 1,343,561, forward strand.
AAATGACAACATTTAAAGCATTAAACCGATTTTCATTAGCTCTCAGTCCTCACTGGCTCGTGCAAGAGTTCCTGGTTTTTAAAAAGTCTCCTCTAAATATTTAAATTCCCAAGATCCTCCCTGGTCTCTGCTGCTACAAAGTTCTCCTCCAATCATACCAGCCCCATGGCTCTTAATACCACCTGGAAGGAAAATAATAACTACTTCCTTCCTCTCTCCCTCCCTTCCCTCTTGCCTCCCAGAAAGAACACTCAGATTCTGAAATATTACAAAGCTTAATAGGCACGCAGTTCAGTTTCTCCCGGTGGTGAATACCTGTTGGCAGATATGAGTCAATTGACAAGTCCTATAGAGTCAATCAATATAAACAGATTCCAGAGGAAAAGTGGTGTCTTCTAGCCCTACTTTCAGCTTTTATACCTATGAAGTTAGAAAACCAGTCAATTTACTTAACAGTCTGGTCCTAATAGAGACATACATGACATGTTGGATTTTTTTATTTTGCTTTATTTTGTTTTGTTTTGTTTCCTATCACTGTTTCCGATAAACTATAGAATTTCCTTGTTCAACCTTTTGTTATCTCTGGCATCCCATAGCTTTCTGGTCCACTTTAGATATTAGAACAACATCATTCAAGTCTTCTCTTTGTAAATTCTACTCTCAGGTTTCCCTTCTCTGTAGTTCAGGCTTAATCTTTGGCCTGTGGGACCTGTAATTTTTAAGAGGTACATTCTGTCCTTTTACTCCTCCCATCCCTCCTCCTGAGTGCCATGTCAGAAGAAGGAATAAAAAAAAAAAAGGTGACATGGGTCTGGCATAGCTGATTGTCTGTTAATGAGAGAAGATAATCCTAAAATTTACTCCTTGGAGTCTCCACCAATATGTCTCTAAATAGATGCTGTATATGACTTCTTAGGGGCACTCTTCAGTTTTATCTTGATCTCCTCCTTTACTGAGAAACCCTTCATCTCCTTTTTGGTTGCACCAGGGATCATTGCCACCAAACCCCTCTCCAAGAAGGGCATCCTCTTGCCTGGCCAGTAGCTGCCTGAATAACTCCATATCTTCTATCTCTTTTTCTAACTTTCATGTGCCTTCTTACAGGGCCACAGGAACTCCTTGAGGTCCTTGTATGAGCTCTCTGATGGATTAGAAGTCTGTCACCATTTTTTTCTCATGTAACCAAAACCAGGGGTGCCACATACTTCATGATTCAGCTTTTCTAGTGAAGCTTCTGCCTGACGAAATAACCAGGTGTTAAATAAGCACTAGTCTTTATATTCACATCGACCCCCTAACTGTATAGTACACCTATCAAGATCTCCTAAGATCTCCTTCACCTTCTGTCTCAGGGGACAGTGTGGCTTTGGCAGTTCAGCATCTCAATAAGCATTTAGTCAAGAATGAAATACCTGTTGTCCCTTTCTCGCAATTCACATTTTCTTCTTCTAATTTCTCTTCTCTTCTTTAAAATAGAGCTAGTTGTCTATAAAAGCGCATGCTCCTCTCTATTATCTCTGAGAGACCACGACTCTGACAGAGACTGTACTTCCCAGCCCCAGTCATGGAGATGAGACTATATGGCTTGATCTTACCCATGAAATGAGAATGCAGGTCATGTGTTACCTCTAGGACTAGGTTTTTAAGGAGCTGATGACTTCTTCTTGCTTTCTCTTCCTCATTCTGACAGTTACATCAGAGGACTGTTATGCCCCGAGAGATGGTCAGAATACAGCAGACAAGGAGTTTTCGTTCCTAAATGACTCCACAGGAGAAAACCACCCTCTGACCAACAACACAGACACAGAATTTATGTGTGCAAACACTATTGTGGTAAGCCCGTTTTGCATTCTGTTACCCAGAATTACTCAAACTTAATACTTAATTTGTCTATGGGATAAGAAGAGTTTTGACATGTTTGCTGGAGATTACAAGACCAGTTCTGTCACTTCCAAATGAGATCTAGAGATGCCTAGATCCAATTGTTGAATATTTCCTTTAAAAGATAAATGAAGAATTGGCTTTCTTTCCTCAGTTGGAGCTCTAATCGTGATCATCATCACAACCATAATCACCATCCTAAACTTTACGTATCAGAAATTGTTCTGAGCATTTTATATGTATTAGCTCATTTGATCCTCATAACCACCACGTTTTACAGATAAAGTACTAAAGCACAAAATTAATGGAATCTACTGAAGATGATACAACAGGAAGTAGATCAACCAGGATTCAAACCCAGGCAGTCTTGCTCTAAAGCACAAGTTTTTAACAACTGAAGTATACAGTCTCCAATTTCAAAATAGTCTCAATGGTTCCAAGACTTTGAGAAAATTCTTATTCAACATCTACTTCTATGTACATTTTTATGTGATTACATAACTCATGTTTCCCCAGACCACATGTAAGGATGTAGGGAATATACACACTAAAGATGTAGTGGAGAGATGAGCTTTCTCCCACTTAATTCAAGAGTCACGAGTTTCCATGTAACAACATTGTATTTCTAATTTTTATTTTAATAGCTGTATGAGATTACATTGGACAGATAAAAAATAATTTACATAACTATTCTTTTGTTCCTACTCATTTAGGATTTTTTGTTGTCCAATTTCAGTGTATTTTAACTAAGGAAAAGTATTATTATCATGGTATCTTCAAAAAAGAGAAACTATTGAAATGTAATTAATCCTGACTCTCTAAAAAAAAAAAAAAATTAGCTCTACAAAGAAATATTTTCCTACAGGATCTCAGATTATCAGATAGTGATAGGTACTCTGAGTTTATAAAATTATGTGTGATGTGTTAAAAGTTACCTACCTATTAATAATAAACTTATGAATAAGAATTTTTCAAACTCCATTCATTTGGGAATTCAGGACCCTTGAAAGGGCCAATAATTGTGGAAATTGCTTAACAATCTGAGATTCCTAGAATTTTATGATGTTAAGTGTATTAAGATGTTTGATTATAAAACTTAACTTTGGAAAAGAAGGTATTATGATGGTTTTTGCACTGTTGCTATTACCACCTAAGAGTCTTGACACTTCTCCCCAACCCACTGAGGTTTTGATGTTGAATGACTGAGGACTGGAATAAACACAGCAGGAGACTTCACTGAGACGCTTCACTGAGTACAAAAGCACATGGTCCCTGGGTCTAAGGCTGGAGTCTGGAGGCCTGGGGCAACTGTGGAGAAAGGTGAAGAAGCAGAATCTTCCATGGGTCACAATTTGAGATCAGTGTGCTAGGAATCCAAAAGTTATAGCTGCAAAAGCAAGACTGAAGACGAAGTCCCATGTGCAAGGTATGAGTGAAACTGGAAGAGCATGTAATGGGATCAGAATTCCAAATAATGAGGAGTTAGTCAGAACAAAATGTTCAGAACAAGTATAAGAAGTAGATTTCAAGTGGGTACAGCAACTTACAAGGACCATGGCCTGGCATCCTATTAACAAGTGTTTTAGAGACCAATAATGATCTATTCACCTAATAATAACCTGAAGGTGGTAAAAGATCGAAAAAATGGTTCCAAATGATCAAAAACATTTCATCTAATGTAAGTTGCTATCTTGTGTAAGAGGCATCAAATGCTTTAAATGAAATATTTATATGAACAAAATGAAAAGACTAAATAGAAAAATAAAAACAGAAGAATATATAGAAAAATATTTGTACAATTTTGGTCAAGGAAGAGATCTTAAGGTAGGTAGGAAACTTAGACAAAAATGGTTATATTTGACTACATTCAAATATATATGCTGTATAGTCCCTAAAACACACTATATGTATTGTTTTAGTTAGGTTGAGCTAGACCACAATAACCACAAATTGACCCTCAGATCTCAGAAGCATGACTCAATATAAGTTTCCCTTTTTTTACATCCCAGTCTGATGCTCTTCGGGAAACTTCCTACATCTTGGGAGCCACATCATCTGGACCACCAAACAATCTCCTAGCCTACTACAGCAGAGCAGAGATGGAAGAGGCAGACTGAGGCATTTAGTTGCCTTGGCCCAAACCTATCCCTGCTTCTTCTGTCCACAGTCCACTGGCAAAGTAGTCATCTAGGCAAACTGAACTGCAAGAGAAGCTAAGGAATGTAGGGAATAACAATGGATACTTTGATCACTGTCTCTGGAATATGAGTAGATAATCAAAAGTCTTTACTTGGACACAGTTCCTTCCGAACACCATGTATGTTTTCATTAGAAGCAAATATCAGGTGAAATCAACTGACTCTGGAATTGATATCTGTGCTTCGACGTTTGCCCAGGGAGATATATCTTTTGGAAAATAAGTAGTACTTTCTTCTAGCTTAATATTTTATAATGGCATATTTCCCTGTAAAATATTAAATATAATTAATTTAAAATAATGTCATTGGACATAACAATCACTTTTATTTAGAACTGTTTAATAACAGCTATATACAAGCTCCTTTTAGATTGGAAACTTTATAAATGTAAACATGTAGCACCCCAAAGAAGAGTGAAATAAGATGAGGCTCCTGCATCCCACAGACCCAGGGAGTATCATTTGTGTTTCCTGGTGTGAGTGGTGTGATGCAGGGTCATGCAGAAAAAGAAAATGAATGTCTTTCTGGAATTGTGCAACACAGTGGCCCTAAGTGGAAAGCTGGGAAAATATTCATTTTTATTTTTATTGGAAAACATCTGCCTTAGGAACTATCATTAAAGACTCTGAAAAGGAAAGCAAATATTAGGTAAAATTAGAAAGAATTTTTGACTAAAATCTTCTGTTGGAGTTCAGGTGGAAAAGAGCTAATAAAATAATTTAATGCTAGGCTGAAAATGTGACTAAGCATAGAAATAAATGAAAAAACAAACAAACAAACAAACACAGGCACCAGTATTTTGGAACAAGGCCAGGAAAATGGAGGTCTAAACAGCAGAGAACTATTAGAACTTCTAAGGCTTCACCACAAGAAGCTACCCCACTCCTAGATTGTTTGCACTATTTATCATTACTCTGTCTCAAATCTGCTTGTAAAGTAGTGTTATTAATTTTTACAAACATGCCAAAATTTATGCATCCATTAGAGGCTGTGGGCTAATTTGATACATGTTATCATTGTCCAAATATTTTCAGAAACTCCTCTTTTGGAATTACCTTCAGAGTCAGCATTACATCTTTTTGAATGGTAACAAAGAGCATCTTGAAAGGAGAAATCTGATTTGAAGCCACCAAATGTAATTTGAAGTTAAGTTTATTGAATAAGGCAAATTATTGAGCTGGTTAATTTCACTTTAAATTTTAAAACATATGTAAAGACATAAAACTTTAATAGTGTATGTGATTTTACTGTACCCTACACACTATTCTGAAAGATATTTTGCTAAAATGTTTTGAGCAAAGACAGTTAGCATTAATGTTATTAGAGGTATTATTCAACAGACACTTCTGTGAAGTCTATAAGATTTATTTAAGCAATTCACACTCCCAGCAGCTATGTAGAAGGTCTATTTCACTGTCTTTAGATAATGTTACCTTTTGTGTGCGTGTGCTTATGTGATACGTGAAAAACTTTATCCAATTTTTGTATATTTTGCATTTCCCTGATTCGCTAGTGAGGAAAAAAATGATTGTCATCCTTTTTTTTTTATTTATAACTTGCTTTTTTATTAGTAGCCATTTGTATACCAGAAATAGTAACTTATCTGTGTTCTGATGGTATTTTAATTGATTGCATATATTTTTTCCAATTCATTGTTTTATATAAGGTATGTATTAAATACATATATACATATACATTTATGCATATATATGCATATATATGCACACACACATATATATTCTATACATTTAGAGAGAAATAGATTAAGTATAACTTGTGTTTCCTACCTTCTAATTAAGGTTTTTCCCTTGACCAAAATTTTGCAAATATTCTTCCATATATTCTTTTATTTTCATATTTAGTTGTAATATTTTTTATATATTAAAATTTTGTTTAAAGACAGTTTCAAGGAAAACTTCTAGAAGCCAATCACCATTTTAAGTTCCAGTAGTTTCTACAACATTGTTATGTCACTCTTTTCTCACAGGTCATTTCTTTCTAATCAATATATATCTCTTAAATGTTTCCATTAATATATTTGGAAATAATAAACCACTTTTCTTTAATAATCCATAGAAATTTTTGTTGGCTTTTCTCCAATTAATTAAAATAAATTTAATTTAACAAGCATTTAGTGTCTATTGTTGTGACATTGTAATTTCCCACAGGGCACTTCCAAACTTGTTAGATGAGATGTTACTCTTAAAACAAAAATTCTAGAGAATTTACAAAATTAAGCTTTATATTAAGGGGCCAATTTTTCATACACTAATCATCATTCAAAATTTGGTAGGAAGGAAAATAGAAAAAGAATGTTGTGGGAGGGGAGATTGTCCTCTTGTGGGAAAAAAATAGAATTTAATCTTCACTTCCTTTTTTTTTCAGTTTGTATGTGGTCAGAGGTAGAAAGTGTTCAAGGGGGAAATCAGTTTCCTAAAGTTTTTAGAACCAAACATTTAGGGGATTAGATTTTTCTTTTGCTAAAACAACTACAAATGGATATTTATATAGTTAGGTCAAGCCTAACAATTTAGGAGTTTATTTTTAGATTTCTGCTTGGCCAAGGGGGAAATATAGTAAAAGAACCTTATGTTCTTAAATGGACATACAGTCGAATTCAAAATATTTCAGAAATCTGACAAAAGGCACTGAAGTACACCAGTTATCCTAAGCATTATTAGAAATCCTCAATGACAATAATACTACTGGTTTATTTTCTTTCCTTTTTTTTTTTAACTTACTTTCAGTTTTAGTACTCAAGATCTCTGCAGTTTTGAAGGAGCCAAAACAAAGAGAATAAAGATTATGTAAACATAGAGATATAAATAGAAAGTCTAGTAGCCATAGTTGACCGTGTAGCAGAGCTGTGCTCTCCAATGTGAAAGCCACTAGCCATGTGTGGCTATCGAGGACTTAAAAGGGAACTAGTCCTAACTGAGAAGTGCAGAAGTGTTAAATACATATTGGATTTCAAAAATAAGTATTAAAAAATATATATAAACAATCTCATTCAAATTTTTATTGATTATGTGGTGAAATGGTAATATTTTAGATATAATTGATTAAATAATCTATATGATCAAAATTAATTACATCTGTTTCTTTTTCTTTTTAAAATATGACTATAAAAAATTTTTAATTGCAAATGTGACAAACTCTTTCTACTATACTGCATTACAGTAGAGTAGTAGAATTTGGAGCTGGGCTTTGAAGTAAAGCTACCTGAATTTAAACCAGACTACTGATACACCAGCCATGTGACCTTGTGCAAGTAATGCAGGCAATCTGTGTTTCAAGTTTCCTTATATATAAATTGTGAATGATAAAATATTTTCTATCTCATAGTGCTGTGTGAGGCTTAAGTGTGCAGAGCTGAGTGCAAAGCAAGAGTTCACTAAGGGGTTGATTCTATCAGTCTTACTTCAGAATCCAGAAGAGTGAAAGACATTTTTCCGCACAAAGAAGCTCTCAAAAGAAATGAAAAAAAATAAGTTAAAATCAGGAATTTGTTGAATTAATGTTTTGCTTACTCCTCCTCCTCACCCTACTGCAGCCAATGTATTGCATTGAGAAGAAATTAAACTATCCCTCTAATATGAAACATTTTTAGATTTGTAAAATCCTTATAGGCGTTTTTTACTCTCCATAGCTGAGCCGAGTTCTCTGAGGAGGCCAACACAATTAAACAAAACTGCAGATCTTTGTCATCTCGTAGAGAATAAATGGGTGTGATACAGGAATCTGACTTAAAAAAAAAAATTAAGATCATGTTTCTGATGCCCCTGAGAGCTAGCCTAAAAATGATAATTACTTCTATTGAGTTTTTGCTACTTCTTAAGTATTACCCCTCAGGACTTTACATGTTTGTCTCATTTAAGTTTACAAAATGGTTCACTAAAGTATATATTATTAGTTTTTCCATTTTATGGTGAAATGGTATATCAAAAATGTTAAGTAATTGCCTGAAGTCATACAGTCACTAGCAGGCAAGGGACTGATTTAACCTATCTGTGGACAGATACTGCTAGTGATCTTATTAGTTCACAGACAACTATCAATAGATCTACACGGCACAGATCACAACCCTGTGGAAAAAAAGAAATGCTCTAATTTTATAGCAAGGATATTATATTAGTAAAGAAGAAATCATTATTAGGATCATCACATTGTTTCTGCTTGAGCATGACTTCAGAAATTATTTTCATAATTTCTTGTAGTCCACTCAATATGAATTTTTTGAGATAAATAAAAGTCCACATTTCATTTATCTCTGCAGTCACAGCACGTAACACAACACTGAGCACATGGTTAGTGTCTATTTAATGATTGTTGAATGAATAATGTATGAGTATGTGTACCACTAGCCTTTCAATCAAGGCTTGTCATCTGAACCACAGAACACAGAATGTTTTGAGTGATTATCCATTTAATTCTCCCAAGTATGTACATAGCAAATACCATTCTAGACTCAAAGGAGAGAAGTTGCTTTGTTACATACAGTGGATGCCTTACGACATGAGGCCTTAGTTCCTCTCGGAATCCCATAGAAAAGCATTTATACCTAGATTAATCCGTAGTCTTTGAGGACTATCTTGACTTTAGTCAGGGGTGACAAACTACAGCCTGGGACAAATGTGACTCATAACCTGTTTTTATAGGGCCTCTGAACTAAGAATGTTTTTACATTTTTAAAGGTTTATAAAAAAATAGAATATTCAGACCATATGTGGCCTGCAATGCTAAAATATTTACCATATGACTCTTTGCAGAACAATTTTGACCTCTGCTTTAGGTCAAAGTGGCAATATGTCCCAATGGAGTAGGATTAGCTTACCTGATAACATTTAAGAAAGCCTCTGTGATCTATGGTTTTCAAACTTTTCCCTATCAATCTATCTTCAGATATAAAATTCTTATCTGTTTTTACATGTACATGGACATCAAACAACAGTTGTACCCCCTTTTATACCTCCCCCTTCCCACCCCCAGGAAAGGCCTCTATGAAAATGCACATGCTCTCCATAGCATGGCATAGAAGGAGATGCCTTGGACTTAGTATGACATGAGTGCCACTCTCAGCTTTTATTAACTGTTGCTTATTGGGTGATAAATTTGAGTACGTTAGAGTTAATTTCCTCATTCATTAGGCATATGTACAGCCGATCCTTATCAATAGTGCTTCTCAGTATACAGCATCTATACTGGTTATCTATTGCTATGTAACAAATGATCCCAAAATGCAATGATTTGAAAAAACAGTATTTATCATCTCATAATTTTGTGGCTCAGGAATCTAGACATGGCTTAGCTAAATTCTCCAGCTCAGGATCTCTCATAGCATAGAATCGAGGTATCAGCTGAGTCTACAATTCAGCTAGGAAAAGATCTAAATCTAAGCTCTCTCACTTTTTGGCAGGATTCAGGTTTTTGTAACTATTGGTTAGAGGCTGCCATTAGTTCCCTGCCACGAGGCCTTTCCATGGAGTAGCCCATAATATGGCTGTTGGTTTCAAATTAAATATGCAAGAGAGAGCGAGACAATGCCAGCAAGACAGAAGTCGCAGTCTTTGTAAAATAATGCCAGAAGTGATAGCCCATCACTTTTGTTGTATTTCATTCATTACAAGCAAATCATTAAGTCCAGCTCACATTCAAGGTGAAGAGATCATACATACAAGGGCATGAATATAAAGAGAAGTGATCACTGAGGACCATCTTAGAAGGCCACTGCTACACCACTGTCATGGGGCAGAGAGTTCACAGGGTGGAATAGGACTGGCATAGTAGGACTAGAGAAAAGGCAAAACCCAATGGAGCATAGCAGTATCTCTAGGAGGGTGCACGATGGACATCACAGCTCTAGAATAAAATAGAAGTAAACACACTCCCTTACTCCATGACTTACAAGGTGTATATCCTAGTCTATCAAAGTAGCAGTCAATACTTTTT
>NW_011889174.1:1353638-1359281 GCF_000151845.1 Pteropus vampyrus
CAGATATAAAATTCTTATCTGTTTTTACATGTACATGGACATCAAACAACAGTTGTACCCCCTTTTATACCTCCCCCTTCCCACCCCCAGGAAAGGCCTCTATGAAAATGCACATGCTCTCCATAGCATGGCATAGAAGGAGATGCCTTGGACTTAGTATGACATGAGTGCCACTCTCAGCTTTTATTAACTGTTGCTTATTGGGTGATAAAGTTGAGTACGTTAGAGTTAATTTCCTCATTCATTAGGCATATGTACAGCCGATCCTTATCAATAGTGCTTCTCAGTATACAGCATCTATACTGGTTATCTATTGCTATGTAACAAATGATCCCAAAATGCAATGATTTGAAAAAACAGTATTTATCATCTCATAATTTTGTGGCTCAGGAATCTAGACATGGCTTAGCTAAATTCTCCAGCTCAGGATCTCTCATAGCATAGAATCGAGGTATCAGCTGAGTCTACAATTCAGCTAGGAAAAGATCTAAATCTAAGCTCTCTCACTTTTTGGCAGGATTCAGGTTTTTGTAACTATTGGTTAGAGGCTGCCATTAGTTCCCTGCCACGAGGCCTTTCCATGGAGTAGCCCATAATATGGCTGTTGGTTTCAAATTAAATATGCAAGAGAGAGCGAGACAATGCCAGCAAGACAGAAGTCGCAGTCTTTGTAAAATAATGCCAGAAGTGATAGCCCATCACTTTTGTTGTATTTCATTCATTACAAGCAAATCATTAAGTCCAGCTCACATTCAAGGTGAAGAGATCATACATACAAGGGCATGAATATAAAGAGAAGTGATCACTGAGGACCATCTTAGAAGGCCACTGCTACACCACTGTCATGGGGCAGAGAGTTCACAGGGTGGAATAGGACTGGCATAGTAGGACTAGAGAAAAGGCAAAACCCAATGGAGCATAGCAGTATCTCTAGGAGGGTGCACGATGGACATCACAGCTCTAGAATAAAATAGAAGTAAACACACTCCCTTACTCCATGACTTACAAGGTGTATATCCTAGTCTATCAAAGTAGCAGTCAATACTTTTTAAAACACAAAGCCCTATACAAAGAAAATGACATCCAGGAATGATGTTTCAGAGAAAACAGCATTGCGATAAAAATAATATCTTATATTAGTTTAACACTTTGCACTTAAAGTGTTTTCACATGCTCTATTTTACTTGATTCTCATAAACCCTGTGAAGACAATTTTAAGGCTTGTCTAGGCTCATATTTATAAAATGGAAAAACTAAGAAACAGAAAGGTCAAATGCCTTACCCAGGATTGCACAATAAATCAGTATATCCATCAGTAAAGGACCTCTGAAAACACAAGGAGGGGGTCAGGGTTTCTGGTGGTGTCAGGACCAACAGCATGCTGAAACAAGAGGTAAGGATGAGGCAGGGGCTATACGGCCAGGAATCCAGAGGAACCTACACTCCAAAAAATGGAGCAAACCAATGAGTCAGCAGCCAGGAAACAAGTGGCAGTCAGACCTTGTTCAGACCAGAACTCAGAGCAAATATGCAACAGAAAAAAAAAAAATGCAGGCAGAAAATAACCATGTTTGAATGCAGAAGAGCAAGGCAAGGGAAGGCCAGGCAGTGAAGTGGTTGGGGTCCTCAAAGAAGAAGGAACAGAGGGTACCTCCCAGCAGACAGAGCCTTTGAGCAGTGGTTAGAAGGGAGCTGGAATGGAGCACCAGCTCACATTGTGGGTGAGGGGAAGGGAGTCATGAATGTACATAGAGGGGCTTTCATAGGCTGATTGGTACAGAGAAGTTATGATGTTAAGATTAAAGAGCTAAGGAATGGGACTCTTTCCTGATGGTAACCTAGTTCCAGAATGGACTAATTTTAAGTAGAGGAATGACATGATCAGATTTGTATTTTAGAAAACTCTCTTGGAGTCAGAGGAAAGAATAGAGTAATGGGCGGTGGGCGGGAGGCGGGGGGTTGTTTCAAACAAAATGATTTATTCCTACCAGAGAAGTTTCTAAGAAAAGACTGTACCTAATTGAAAGAATCTAATTTTATGTATATTTTTTCACTGTACACTTTATACCTAGTTCTATTTTTAACCTATTGTTAGTGATTATAGATACATCTATTTTAGACTAGAAACTACTTTAACTGGTAGCCTGGATTATGAATCCTCTTCAGAATGTGAAATACTGTGATTAACTTCATTTTATTCACTAACTTCCTAAAGGCACACTGGGCTGGGGTTTGACAGCCACTGTATTTTTTTGTCATTTATGGTCGGGTTTATATTTTATTTCCGAAATGATAACTGAAAAGTAGTTTGTTTTAGGGAAATAAATGAGCTAGAGAATAATTTTTTACCATTTTTAGTGGCATCTGCTGGTCTCCTTGGCAGTGTATGACAATAAATATCTTTCCTTAAATATGACTCTTAAAATTTTAAAAGCATTTAGAATTTTTAAAATGCATTTTACAATGTATATAGAAGAGAATGAGGTAGATATTATATATATCACAAGTACAATAAAGCATAAGATAGTTGCACCTAATTTTTTGTATACAGCCTAAGACTTCTTTAGTATTAAGAAAGAAAAGGAAATTACCAAATGAAACACAACAGCCATACTTAAAGGTGAATACGCAATTCTATAGCATTAGTGAAAGAGATGGTTGGTTTGGTGAGAGAGGGAGAGGGAGAATGTGTGTGTTTGGGAGGGGTAGAAATAGTGGCACAGTGTTGGAAAACAAAAATATTATGGGCCTATGATTTGTGCCACAGATTATCCTAAATTTTTGTTTTTCCCCAATTATTTTCTTAATTTCCAGAACTAAATACCAACTATTAAGGATTGATGCTATGTAGTAATCATTAATGCTATTCACCAAAAATTTCTGGTTCTCTTCCCAAGCACAGGATAGGATAGTAGTTTCCAGTGAGTCCCCTTAAAGTTAAAAGTACCTGTGTCACTCACTTTGGTCCATGAACTATTTATAAAAAAAGGTGATATGTGTCATACACGAGGAGAAGATTTAATAGGCAATGGTTCTTCTATCCTTCTGGCATGGAAAGAGGGCATGTTCAAAATAGTGGCTGCTCCATCAGTTTGGGTCCCTGAGTGACTACCAGAGGCTCATTGTAAACTTGGTAGAAATGTAACACAAGCAAGAAATGAATGTCTATTTTCATTGCAGAAACACTAGCTTATCTTGAATAATACCAAAATTGGTACTTAGACATGGAATGCTACCATAGAAAATAAACTTTAAATATGTGTCAGTGGCTAAGGGCTGGGCAGTGGACTGTGAGCAAACAACCATTGGAGACTAGAATAATGGTCATCCATATTTATGAATATTTTACCAAACATTTGATAAAACTGTTGCCTGTGATAATGTGGAAGGTGGAAAATGTAGCTCTAGAGAAAAAATATTAGAAAACGATGTTAGCAGCATGTATTGATTACTACTATTTGGCTGTATTTTACAAGGCATCATAGAAAAAATGAACCCAAAAAGAATTAAGAGGTGTGCAAACACCAATTAAAAAAAAAAAAAAAATGTCTAATAATTTGGGAAACTTCCGGGTTGCAAGAGGCAAATTCCTCTCTTCACCAGGTAAAAGATAAAACAAAAGGCTTTGATGCATAAAGGCCAATTGGAATCTTGCCTTGTGACAATAGTTAAATTAGGGATGTTACGGGCTGAATTGTGCCCCTCCTCCTCATATGTTGAAGTTCTAACTCCCAATACCTCAGAATATAATCTTATTTTGAGATAGGACCTTTAAGATGGAGATTGGGCTAAAATGAGGCCATTAGAATGGGACTCTGATTCAATAAAACTGGTGTCTTTGAAAGAAAGAGAGACACCAAGGACACAGGCACACAGAGAAAAGGCCATGTGAGGACATAGTGAGAAGGGGAGAGTTGCCTCAGTAGAAACCAAAATGACACCTTGATCTTGGACTTCAAGACTCCAGAACCGTGAGAAAATAAAGTTCTGTTGTTTAAGTAACCCAGCCTTAGGTACATTGTTATGGCAGCCCTAGCAAACTAAAACAAAACCATGGCACTGCTGAATGAAAAACCTGTAAATGTTTTCAACTGAACTATCAATTACAGAGCTCAGAGTCGTAAAAGTTAAGAGAAAGAGAGAGGCAGGGAAGTAAGAAAGCAAAGAAACATGGCAAATCTAAGAACTATGTCAAGTATAGAACTGCAAGTGGCTATGGAGACATAAGGCTGTTTGGAATCCAATAGATAAGCTGTGTTAGTCAGCTTGGCAGGCAGCAGATGACACACAAAAAAAAACTGAAGGGAATTTAATAAAGAGGCAGTTTATAGTAGCATGTCAAAGTTAAAGTATCAATTAAGGAGGATGAGTTACTCAGGGACTAGCAACGTTAGGAAACCTCTACTACTCCTAGGCCTGAAGGACAGAGAAAGGGCACAGTGTGACAGGATTCTGGTAAGTTCTGGAGGCATGGAAGAAAGGGCTCAAAACAGGACCTAAGGCCACAGAGGAAGGTAGCCACTGCAAAGATTGCAGCAAGGACGAGGAAGATAGTCTCAGGATAGGGATAAATACTCCAACCTCTCTCTCTCTTAAGTTCTGCCTTCCAATTTCCTACCTGTGTGCTATGGTCTGAATGTTTGCGTCTTCCTCCAAATTTATATTTTGAAATCCTAACCTCGAAAGGTGATGGTCTTAGTAGATGGGGCCTTTGGAAGGTGCTTAAGTCGTTAGGGTAGAACTCTCATGAGTGAGATCAGTGCTCATAAAAGAGGCTGTGCAGAGCTCCTAGCCCCTTCTGCCACAAAGCCATGGCACTGCTGAATGAAAAACGCAAAAGTACAGCAAGAAGTCTGTGATCCAGAAGAGGGCTTTCACACAGCCATGCTGAGACACTGATCTTGGACATCTTTTTTCCAGAACTGTGAGCAAGAAATTTCTGTTTTTATAAGGTACTCAGTCCAGTATTTTGTTATAGCAGCCTGAACAGACAAAGACACTGTGCTTTCCATTCACCAAATCAACAAAAAACCCAGAGGGTAAGGGAGTTTAGATAATGCATTCCATTGAGGTCATCTCCTGAGGCATGGAACAAGGCAGAAAAGAGAGTGTATTTGATGGGAGAAAACAGAATTTTACTAAATCTTTCATAGAGATATACTGCCAAAGAAAGCACGGCTTTGAATGAGGAAGTGAATGTTCAAGATTTAAAATGATCCTGGAGCCCTCAGTCTTCCACTGATGAGATGTAGGAAAGCTGCTCTTCACTTCCTAGTTGAAGAATTTGGGCCTAATCAAGCCATATTTCCATCACCCATGGGCCATCACGTTTGCCCAGCAGGTTCATATAGTTTCTATGGATCAGCGATTACTTTGTGTCTCCTTTTTGTTCCCTTTCTGATGGCCAGTGGTAGACATTAGTTCTGTTCTGATTCTCTTTGCACTTCTCCACCCAGTTGAATTTAGATGATGACATGACCTCTTCTGATGAATAAAATGTGAGCAACATGATATGTGTCACTTCTGGATGGCAATCTTAAGAACTGGTATGTAATCCATTACACTCTTTCTTTTCTTTTCCTTCTGGCACAGCCACCAGCAAGATGGTGACTCCGCTATCTTATTTAGTCGCTGAGGCCCTAC
>NW_011889174.1:1359331-1361411 GCF_000151845.1 Pteropus vampyrus
AGTCTCAGGATAGGGATAAATACTCCAACCTCTCTCTCTCTTAAGTTCTGCCTTCCAATTTCCTACCTGTGTGCTATGGTCTGAATGTTTGCGTCTTCCTCCAAATTTATATTTTGAAATCCTAACCTCGAAAGGTGATGGTCTTAGTAGATGGGGCCTTTGGAAGGTGCTTAAGTCGTTAGGGTAGAACTCTCATGAGTGAGATCAGTGCTCATAAAAGAGGCTGTGCAGAGCTCCTAGCCCCTTCTGCCACAAAGCCATGGCACTGCTGAATGAAAAACGCAAAAGTACAGCAAGAAGTCTGTGATCCAGAAGAGGGCTTTCACACAGCCATGCTGAGACACTGATCTTGGACATCTTTTTTCCAGAACTGTGAGCAAGAAATTTCTGTTTTTATAAGGTACTCAGTCCAGTATTTTGTTATAGCAGCCTGAACAGACAAAGACACTGTGCTTTCCATTCACCAAATCAACAAAAAACCCAGAGGGTAAGGGAGTTTAGATAATGCATTCCATTGAGGTCATCTCCTGAGGCATGGAACAAGGCAGAAAAGAGAGTGTATTTGATGGGAGAAAACAGAATTTTACTAAATCTTTCATAGAGATATACTGCCAAAGAAAGCACGGCTTTGAATGAGGAAGTGAATGTTCAAGATTTAAAATGATCCTGGAGCCCTCAGTCTTCCACTGATGAGATGTAGGAAAGCTGCTCTTCACTTCCTAGTTGAAGAATTTGGGCCTAATCAAGCCATATTTCCATCACCCATGGGCCATCACGTTTGCCCAGCAGGTTCATATAGTTTCTATGGATCAGCGATTACTTTGTGTCTCCTTTTTGTTCCCTTTCTGATGGCCAGTGGTAGACATTAGTTCTGTTCTGATTCTCTTTGCACTTCTCCACCCAGTTGAATTTAGATGATGACATGACCTCTTCTGATGAATAAAATGTGAGCAACATGATATGTGTCACTTCTGGATGGCAATCTTAAGAACTGGTATGTAATCCATTACACTCTTTCTTTTCTTTTCCTTCTGGCACAGCCACCAGCAAGATGGTGACTCCGCTATCTTATTTAGTCGCTGAGGCCCTACAGTAAGCAGAACTGATGAATGTGTATCATGAGCAAGAAATAAATTGCAATTAAGTCACTGAGAGATTTGGGGGTTGTCTGTTTTTACCCCACCCTAACCCAGCCAGTTCTGACTGATAGATGTAGACAGTGAATTAACAGCTGCAGTTTAGACTATGGTATAGTAAATGATAAGGTGGAAACAAAAATTTTAGAATCCTCATTATTAATATCCCCCATTGTCATTCTGTAGGGCCATGTTAATTGTAAAACCAATAGAATCTGATTCAATTATCTCTACCCCCCATTCCTCCCATAACCAGGGAAAAATGTCTTTATCTTGTGCTTCCGCAGAGCTTCTGCTTAGTGGTTATATACAATCTGAATTGAACTGAATAATAACAGCTGATAACAAGTGTTTGTTTCTCCTTTCATCAGGATTCAGTGAGATCCTCTACTGTGTCAGCACATTTCTAGGCCTTGGGTATAATACGATGAACAAGAAACATAAGGCCCCTGCTTTCATGAAGCCTACCTCTAGCAGCAGGCAACCAGCAATGACGTATCAACCACTTTAATGGTGAGGTTGGAGAAGTCTTCTCTGAAGAGGTGATATTGAAAATAATATCTGAATAACAAGGAGCTAGCCATGGGGAGACAAATAAAAAAGAGAGAGAGAGCATTGTGGGCAGAGGCCCTACTGCAAGAAAGAGCTTAGCATATTTGAAGAAGGGTCAAAAGATCACAGGGACAGGTAAAGAGACAAGCCTTTTGCAGAATAGGCAGATTCAGATCATCTATGACTTTATAAGTCAGGGTAGGGGTTTTTGAGTTATTCTAAACACAATGGGAAGTCAATAGAGGATTTTAATCAGAGGATTGAAGTACTCTTATTAAATTGCAAAAAGCTCACTCTAACTGATATAAAGAATAAATTAAAAGGAGTCAAGTATGGAAGCGGCTGGATGGATTAGGAGGGCAGTGCAGCAGTCCAGGTGAGAACTCATGGGA
>NW_011889174.1:1361461-1379412 GCF_000151845.1 Pteropus vampyrus
AAAAAATAAAAAGTATTCAATTGACTGGGGCCACGTAGTAAACCTTGTTTGGAGTGAGAAGGCCCAGAATTTGCTTGGCATTCTGGGGATTAGCTGACTGGATTGAATGCATTTCTGATTAAGCAGAGTATTTACAGGGACATGAAAGTTATCTAGGTTTGGTTTGCTGACTTGGCAAGCATGGTAGAAGCAACTCCATCTTGGACTTAGAATTACTTCGACAAAACATGTCCTCTTGACCCTTCCCGGCAGTATCTTTAGAGAATCTCTTTGACAGAGTGGGTATTTAAATGTAACTTTACTAAAGGAAATATGTGGAGGGCAAGGCATGAAACTTGATTTTCCAGTTTAACAAGCATAATTTGTCTTCCTCATCCTACTATCCACCACAAGGATCTCTTTTAAATTCCTAGTCCATCCCCAGGAGACAAGGATGGCGGGGATAGTGAGAGTATCTTAGCATACTCACTACCCAAATACCCACCCCAAGACTTCTGCTCTCGTCTAGTCTGCTGCCCAAATTTCCCTCTTTTTCTTCTACAAAATCTCCTCTTTCCTGGATGATTGATGCTGAGGATGACCATCCCGACTCCCCCATCCAGAGCACAGTATTATCTGCCACTTTAAGTTCCAAAGGGTCATACACAGGTTATACATATTCACATGCTAGCACAAAAAGAGGCAGAGTTTTTTCCTTACTTTAGCTTTTTGGCATCTCAAATCATCTATGTCAAAGTCTTTCTCTCTACAGACATCTGCTATAGTGGTTAAGAGCTCAGACTCTGGGGAGAGACTACTAGCTTTCAAATCTTAGCCCTGCTGCTTAGTAAATATGTGAACTTTAGCATTTACTTTGTCTCTGAGTCTCAGCTCTTCATGTGAAGACCAAGGATATTAACAGTTCAATCTCACAAGGTTGTAGTGAAGATTAACTGAGATAATACATATAAAATGCTTACCCCAGTGACTGGTATTTATTAAATTCTCAATATATTTTAGCTATTTCTACCATTATTATTGTTGCTGTTTATTGTTGTTATTGTTATCATTATCATCATCCCAGTTCTTTTTGAAACCAAAGCATACTATAGTATTTACATTTTTTTTTGTAGTGTTAACCCAGAAATAGAGTGCTTTAGAACAATTTCTGAGTATTGTGCATAGATGAAGTAAATAAGCATTTTTTGTATTTTCTCTGTCAATTTAAAAATATTTAGCTTTCTTATATACTAAAAATAAAAATTAAATCCATAATTTCTAAAGCAATGAATTTTTTCCAGATTTTTTAATGAAATATATTTGGCATACAACATTATATATGTTTAAGATATACAACATATTGATTTGGTACATATATATTGCAATATGATTGCCATTGTAGCATTAGTTAATACTTCTGTTGTGTCACATAATTATTATTTCTTCTAGTGTTGGAACAATTAAGATCTAGCCTCTTCGTAGGTTTAATGTTTATGATACATTTAATGTTTACCATACAGTTTTGTTGTCTATAATCACTGCACTGCGTATTAGGTCACCGGGAGTTATTTATCTACTAGTTGCAAGTGTGTAGCCTTAAACAATATCTCTCTCATTCTCTCGGCCCCCCCCATCTCCTGGTAGCTACCATTTTACTGTCTATAAAGCAATGCATTTTAAATGTTTAAGGTACCATTTGATATTAATCCTATTGTTTGTTGTTATAAAATTTCTCAAATGCTCAACTAACACTATGCCTTCAGTTTTATTATAACTAAGAATTGCCCCTTTCATAGTTGCCACCATGTAATATCAAATGAGTGCTTTTCTATTATAAGTTCACTATAGAGTAGCTGTTTGCAGATTGTTGTTAATAACAGAGCAGTTTAGTTCTGAACCTATGATTCAGGAACAAAGTTAAGAACTAAAAGGCAGAAGATGAACCATAAATCCTGGTTCTGGGAGAGAGAATCAGAATATTCAAACAGATGGGCCCCAGATTTCTCAGATTTGTGACCTTCTGGGTCCCAATTATTATTCTCAGCAGCAGGGAGAATTAAATATAGTTGGGTTTCTACAATTGATAAAGAGCAAGTTTACATTGGATCTTTCTACTCGGGTTGAAAATAGAAATACACATAAAAGCAAAGAAACCACCAAATAGTTAAGATGCTATTAAGCAAAAATAGACATTTCGAATTCAGCTATATTTGCAATAAGGCCCATGACGGTGCCAGTCATTCTAAAGGATCCCTTTATTTTATTCTTCTTCTTAAAAGATAATATTTAAACCAAAACAGACAAATAAAACAAGGAAAACAGAGGAGACAAGTTATATAATCTACGCACTAAAAGACTAACTATTTTTATTTCTTATTGCAATTTGAATTGGAAAGGAACACTCAGTCCTAGAACATGGTAATCTATCTCCTGTTCCTTTGTCCGCAACTACAAGTAGGAGATAGTTCAGAGCCATTGCCAATCAGAAAATACAACAAAGCCCTATTAGCTTCTCATTTGTTTACTGGCAGATCACAGGCCACTTCCCTCACATCTCAGACATCCTGTTAGCTCTTAGAGGCTCCATCCAGGCATACCAAGAGTATTTCAGAAAAGAAAGGGCATCTGAAAAGGCTCCTCTTTTTGTTCTGTGAACATGTCATAGTTGATTTGAGTTTTTAAAATATCTTCCACCCTTGTTTGTTTCTTAATGCAGTACTGAGTTGTAATTTGTATGGAAGCCAAAACTGGAGACATGCTGAATACGTGAATACTGAGGAAGTGGTTTCCTTAGCAATAACAGGCATGTGAAAGTCAAAACTTCCTTTCCTTCTCATGTGACCTTTTTTCAAAGCAATTCAGATAGAGGACAATGGAATTGAATTCCAAGCACCCACAGCGTTCATGAATTGCTAAGCAATGATTCACCAAGCACCCAAATTACTCTAGACTGCTTGAGCATTTTATTAGTGAAATTGCTTTGTATTTAAATTTTCCTTCTTCACTTTGTACATCAATTTTCCTTGTGCCACTTTTCCACCACTCTGAGAAAATGTATATATACAGAGCAGTCCTAATTAGTAATTAATATAAGGACTTTAGAATATCAGAAGTTAGAACATTACATACAGTATTCATAACTATTTGCTACCCTTGGATACATGGATACTAGATATTATAGAAAGATTTGTTTGATAACTGAAATCTGTTATTTACTCAGAATAAGTAATATAATTTAATTGTTTTGTAACTCCTTGCAACAATGAAGCTTTCATTCGTTCCAATTACCAATTTATCTTGACGCACTCATCCTAAAAAAAAAAAAAAATGCTATATTTGGCTTAGAAATTGCATGTTCTGTTTAGTCCTCAAAGGTTAAATGGTAGTAACTTATTAAACAATATAATAGCAAGCTGGGACCTTAAGGTGTCATACTCTTTTAGCTTTAATTAAATTGCAATGTTCCTTAGGACTGTGGACAAGGTTGTCCTAGGAAATCCGTATTTGTCCTTACAGCCTCTGAATCTCTAAATCACTAACATTACTCAACTCCTTAGGACCACAGTTCTGAAAAGTGACTGCAGTGAATGTTGCCAGACAGACCCAGGACCAAGGGAGTTGGGGAGACCTTCCTCAGTGACCCTATGTGCCCTAGAACTAACAGTGACTGATATTGGGCTATAGACTCCTAAAGTGTGTAAGGAGAGGACCCAGCAGAGTAAATGTTACATAGTAGATGCTCAATAAATATTAGATTTGCTTCTTTCCTCTACATCTACTTGCAATTCTGATATTTGACACTCAGTTTACTCTGATCCTCTCCTAATTTAATGGCTCCCTTGACTCAGAAGTGGTCTGACATAGAATCTTCATGTTTGAGAGGGCCCCAACCATTATCTTCCTTGATAGTAAATAAGGGACGAATCCTAATAAAAGTGTAAGGATCTTCAGCGAATTCACTCTTGGGCCACTTTCTTCAGTGCTCATGAGATTGTTTAATCTGAGCTGCCCATAACCTTTGATGATGACAGTGGAGATATGGAGTTTGCAATGTTCTCATTTGCCCAGCACACACTGCACTTTGGCAGTTAGAGGGATCAGGCTTGGGAAAGGTTATTTCTCAACCTGGACATGTGTCCCAGTATGTGTGCACTGGGTACCCTCAGTGAAAACTGGATCTCGTTTTTAGTGTCATCAATCCTGTGAGCATCCTCTTCCTTTTCTAACCACGGCTGATTCCGGAAGGTGGACACTAGCTCACACTGCTTGCTGATTTTACTAGTCCAGCTGCCACTAGAACCAAAGTCACTGGGAAAGTATTTGATTATCTTTTGGAGTATAATAGCCAGGGGGAAACAGTGCGGGGGAAAGGTAAAAGAGAAATTAGTAATTGCTTACCAGAATATTTTTAGTGTTTATTTGTGATTGACTCAGCTGGTCAGAGAAAGGCGACTCCAGGAGTAAGGAATGACCTTGGCTAAGTCACTTTCTCTCTGTAGGCTTTGGAACCTTGAATTAAATCACAGGTTTTCAAACTCTGTTCCATGGAGCTTTGGAGTTCTGCTGTGATGCGAGCTAGAGGCAGTTGACAAAAGAGACGCTCGGCAGGTGGGATTCTGGGTATCTGGGTTCAGAGAAGCTCTGCTTTTATCTGATTTTACATACTGATCTGACTTATCTAAAGAGTTCTTTGGCAAAAAAAGAAAAAAGAAAAGAAAAGAAAAAATTAAAGATATAGGCTAGATGTTTTCTAATTTTCTTTGAGCCTTGACATTCTAGAATTATACGAGTACAAATTTATAGATTGGAATTCATATAAGAACAAATTAGCAAATACAAAACAACCACAAAACATGAACCACGAATTTTGTTCCACTACCAAAGACTATTCCAATCTCAGTCAGAATTTTATAAATATCTATTTTGGTACACATGGTATTAAGAGAGATCTCATAGATAATTTACATTAAGTCTGTGGCAATTAATTTAAGTAAACACCAAAAAAGGTAATGCAAGATGAAGTCAATGTGCTTGTAAGTCAGTACGATTCTTCCTATAACTCGTGGGGAAGTCCCTGATACCAGGAATGTATTTGGGGCTATTTTACTAATTCACATTTACCTATTTTATTAATTCTTTTTGACTTTTGAAAATGTCAAGGGCACCATTGGATATTCAAAGCGCAGTTCTTAAAAGTAAATAATATTTGGTCCACATCATCAGGCAACATTAGGAAGAACCAGAATCACAAAAGGGTGCTGGAAATCCTCTTTTCAGTCACATAGTGGTTCTCTCAGTAACAGAGTTGGGCTCATTCTTTGCACAGCCTGTTTTCTAAGAGGTGAATTGTTTGATACCTATTCCCTATTACCCAGTGTCTTCAGAGAGATCTGTAAGTAAAGCAGCCAGTCTTTCTGGCATGGTTTTACCCCTATTAAAAGGGCTATTGTTGAACTGTTCAAATTGGGATGCTTTGATTGTTAGCACGTTCAGCAGGCTGTGATTACAGTAATTACAGACCTGTGAAGGTCAAATTGACAAAACTGAATATAAACTGGAACTGAATATAAACTGGGACAACCCACTGCACTAGTTCTTTCTACACTTTTTGGTATTTTGTTGTTGTGGCTGTTGTAAGAGTTGCCAAGTGGTAAATCTATAATAAAAAATAAAAATGAAAGTCATTGATTTCACAATTTTGCTTTGGCTACTCAGAATCACTATTCAAGGTACTGAAGTGAATGCTATATTGTACTTTCAAGTCCAGGTATATTTTTGGCTCTGTTACCTTCCTCTCTAGTCCTGGCATTGTGTTTGTGTGATGTATCTAGGTACTTTTTAAAGCATGTAATGAGTCCTCAGTGTTTTTCCTCCTTGTTTTTCTCTTTACAAGAATGTGCGCTGAATACAAAGTGGACAGATATAATTTTTTGTTTGTAAATGTGTTGTATTGTGGAATATTTAGCACAAACAGCTCTCCCAGGAAGAGAACACACAAAATTATACAAATAAATGAAATGATCTTCCTATAATTACCTAGCAAAAGACCAGAATAAAATTACTTCTCAGGTATACCAAATATAAACAAGTCTTATTATCTTTTCTTTGTCCTTATTGATGGCCTCAAACAATGGTTTAAGTAATAATTAAGCAAAAATAGAATCTATTGTCATGTGGAAGAGTAGAAAAGGTAGAAAAAATCTTTCTACACAACAGATAGTTTGTGTAGTGCTAGAGAAAGGTATGGGAGTCAGAACAAAGGTTGTGTCTGAATAAAGCTAAAGTAAGAGAGATGGATGGAAATTAGTCAATTCACAAAATCCAGATGTTTTATCTACTCAGAGCTAAGTATCTGAATTTTGGCTGCCTGAAATATTCATGTTTCCTCCAGATGTTTGCTTTCAGGTAGACGTAGTCATAATCTCATATGCCTAATTTTATTATAATTTATCTCTTATTGATCAAATTTAAAATGGCTTACAATAAGAATTAAGATCAGATAATATAAGCCATTTTTCATGTTTTAGTAAAAATAACATTGTTAAGAAATAATTTTTTAAAGGATGAAATTATGTCTCTCATACAAACAAAATGAACACGTCACAAATTTTATTTAACTCATCAATTAATAAAGAAAACAGTAAAATGTTACAACTGGTTTAAAGGAGAATTTTAAGAACCTTTTATGGATGTATATAGATATATATAAAGAAATTTCTAAGTAAAATTACAAATAGATGCAAAGTGGGTCTATCCTCAGGGTAATAGTCAATGGCATTTTACCAGGAACAATTATTTTATTTCTATGGACAAGGGTCATTTGCATCAGTACCAGTTTTCTGGAATTTACAGATTTGTAAAATAGCTCAGAGACAATAGAAGAAAGAGCTAAACCAGAAGAGTACACTAAATAGGACACTGCTAGTCTTCTTTACTCCAATTTCGAAGTCTTTGTTATAGTTTTTCATAAAAGACTTGGTTTACTAAATGGAAATTACTTAGATGTACAAATGTTTCTGAACCTCCACAGTACTTTTACTTAATATCACCTAATTTGCCACTTTCTTAGGCACTCTCGATTACATTATTAATTCTTATAGACGTCTTGTCTTGCTACAACTCTATTTTAATTGCCTCCTATTTACCCTGTTGGTGAGGAGGGATTCCTGCCCTAACCTAGGGAAATAAGGATGGCCCAGTGCACAGCACCTGACACTGGATAGATGCCCTCAACAGCAATTTCTTAGTGACATATAGGCACAGTCCAGAGGAGGACACCATGCCATATAAGGCCACACAGGGGCTGCATCTGAAAACAGAGTTAACAGACTTAACAGCCAGGGCTGTGAGAGGCAGACTCTAGTATCAAGAGGATGTGAGTGCCCTCCACCATTCCCACAGGAGGATGTGATTGGCTTGTTTGAATAATTCCACAGGCTGGCAAGGAACTGAAACCTGCTACTCACTTTGTTTAACTTGGAAGATTGTTTGACCACAGGGACCTTATGTACTGGAGAATATTGGAGAGGGAAACTTGTGTGTAGGCCATTTGAGGTCCTCCCAATTTTACCAGATGTCAAGGCAGCATATGATATCAAGTCTTAATTTTAGGCCTTACACCACACATCTTGAGAGCAGAAGCTAAATTTATCCATTGAATAAACAATTTATTGAGGTCCTACTATGTGACAGGTTTTAGGCTCTGCTCTCATACAGCAGTGGGGAGAGAAATATCCTGTCTTACATTCTAGGGAGAGTCAATAAACAAAACAGTACAATAGTATGACAGAGAATAAGAAGGACAATGAAAATGGGTTCTGGATTTATCAAGGTGATCACTTCATAAGTTATATAAATGTCTAATCGCAGTGTTGAACACCTGAAACTAATATAATATTGTATGTCAACTATAATCAAAAAAATTTAATTTTTTTTTTAATTTTCTGAAAAGGACACTGAAGAAATTGTAAGCAGGAGATAGAGAAAGTGCAGAGTGGTGGGGTAGGAATATTGTATTAAAATTTTAAAGACAGTGATGGTGATGCCTCACTAAGAAGACAACATTAGAAATAGAAACTAAAGGAATGAGCCATGAGGATACATGCTGAAGATCTTGAAGATGGAGAGACCAGCAAGTGCCATAAACGTGTAGTAGAAGAATGCCACGTTCAAGGAAAGCAAAGGGTCCAGTATGGCTGAGTCGGGTGAGCCAGGGGAGGAGTACAAAGAGATACAGAGATTGGCGCATGAACTATGCAGGGCTTTCTTGCCTTTAATTTTTCCTAAAAGACTTAGAAACCCATTTGAAGTGATTTGGACAGAATAATAATCTATCCTTTGACTAGAGTTTCTTCTTTCATTTCTCAGAGGACCTAGAGAAGTACTGTGAGAGTAAAGGTACTCAATATATTGTTGTTGGTTAATTGTAAAGAAGGCAACCCCTTTCTTTACTGCTTTCCACAATTTTCTACCATGATCAAAATTAGGTGTAGGTGCCTTCTCCCCTAAACATATGCTCACTGTAGAGAAATAGGCACTCAGAAAATCCAGCTTATAAATAGCTGAGTTTTCTTGGCAATACTTATTCCTTCCGTGATCACATCCCCTAACAGATCTCCGTGTCATAGAAAACATGATAGGAATAGGAGAAACTAACATACTACCGTGAAGTGGAAAATACGGTCTTTTCCTGCCCAAATTCCAGAATTTTCTGCAGCCTTCTACGATAGGACAAGGAACATTTGAACTTTAATACATTAAACATTTTTCAACTAGCTTTCTCCATAAATTTTGTTTACCTGATGGAAATATGTTTCAAACTGTATAGCAGTTATAAATTTATACTGGGATGGACTCTTAAAATTTTCCCTTCTATGAACAACAGTTCACATATAAAAACAGCACGTTATAAATTTTGAGATCAGCAACTTGACTATATATATTGTGCAGTTTGACAGACAGGACTCATAATTTAGTCCTGTCATGCCTTTCCTGAGTAAATATAGATCTATCACTAACATAATTACCCTGTCTCCATTTTCCCCCACCTTGGTCATGAATTTGATGTTTTTATCATTAGCATTTAGAGAGAGTAGTGTGTAGAATACAGTAAAGAGTTGGCTACGGGTATCGAAAAATGGAGGAATCACTTCATCTGCTGTAGGAACGTGTCATTACAATTCTGTTTGGTTTTAATGAGGTATCATCTCTTATATCTTATATTGTTTTTGAAATAGTAATAGTTGCAATGCGAAAGAGTCCTGGTAATGTGGTAAGAAAAGTTGTCTGACAAAATTAGGCAAGGGCTTGCATGCATCCTTTGTCACACTCTTCACTCCACACACATCTGAAAATTCACCACCACCACTCCGAACTTTGTCTGCCTAGAAAACAACACTCATCATCAAGATTCAACTCAAATATGACCTAGTCAGTGGAAAACTTTCTTCCTCTTCTTTCCTTGTCTCTTCCAGAATTGCATGCACTCATTGTACCCTAAATATATTTTTACTACTGTGTATAAGGCACTATGTACTTATAAATCCATTTCTCCTATTGACAGAAGCAGTTTAAGGGCAGGAGCCACAATTTAATCATCTTTTCATCCTGAACACTGATTCCAATACCTAGCACATAAAAGATTTAAGAAATATTGTTGATGGTTTAGTCGTGTCATATTCACTAGGTACAACATTATCCTATGTGAGAATAAAGCCTAATCCAGCTTTATGATTTGGGAAAGATCATTCTTCTTTTGTAGAATCAGCATCATTATATACCAGAGCCACCACTAGTGGCAGCAGAATTTAGTATATGAAGAGAAATGGGATCACTAGCCTTTAAATAAGTCTCTATTTCAACATTATATTTATTTAGTAGAGATTTTCTCATATTCTCTCCAGCAGCAGCATCAATGAAAAACCCACTTCCAGTAGCTTTAAAGGTCCAGCTGAAATTTGTCTTTGGTACAAACTCTTGCTTTGTGTGAGAGAAACCACTTTGCTGAGCCTTTTTAATCATGTACAGGTAAGAGATTTACCTAACGATTGTTCTTGGGGAAGCCCTGACTAGAAAAACATTCAAATGCCCATAGTTTATAATAGAACTTAGGCATACTATATTCTATTTATATATATAAAGTATTGATTGCCTTCTTGGCTGGTAGCATGACACTGCCTGGATATTATGATATTCAATAATGTTTTGTGCTTCCTCCTATAGGCCCAGAGATAGGAGGTTGAGGCTCTATGTTTTAGGAGGAGAGGCCATTAGAAAGTAACTACAGATCAAGGCACCACATGTGGCAGCTATCAGGGGCAAGAAGAAAGAGAAACCAAAGGGATCTTTGAAAGGTAGTATATAGACTCTGACAGTGATGTTTTAAAAGAATTTCCCATCCTATATTATAAATCCTCTCTTGTACCCTATAGAGCTTCATTAATTCTGTCAAACATGATATCTTTGGGTTTGGGGAATAGAGGGATAGTGGCAGTGGCCTGGAAAAGAATAATGCGATAATTGGTGGGGCATGGCTTTGGAGCAGTGGTCCCTCGTAAGAAGTGACCAGCAGAAGCTGGAATAGCTTTACGCGGCATAGAAAGCCTCACTAGGGATACTCAGAAATGCATGAGAACAGCCTGGATTTCCTTCAGTCAGGCAGGCTGGGAACTCAGCTGGTTGTTTTTGTTTGTTTGTTTTGTTTTGTTTTGTTTTGTTTTTTATTTTGTTTTGTTTTGTTTTGTTTTGTTTTTGACTGTCCAAAGAAAGAAGGAGGCCTTGAAAAAGTGGCACTGGGATTAACAGACAGATGTCTTTTCTCAAAAAAGTTGAAGGTAAGACTAAAATTGGTGTATGTGATAGTGTTTCTCCTGAGGAGCAAAGGATGCCAGTAAGGGTCCCATAACCTTTCTGTCCTTACTCCTAGACCTAATAAAAGGCTCCCTAGACCAAAAAGCCTCAAAGACCCGCAGACACTTCAGGGAAGCCACATGTCTAGTACAGAAGAGACAGGAAGTAGAGAGAGGGAACAGAGAGAGGAACGGAAGTGTTCCCCTGAGTGGTGAGAGAATTCTCCAGGGTGCTCTCAACCACTTGGATTACGAACAGAGGTGAAAATGGCAGCAAGCTTGTAACAAGGCACCAGCACTGACCAAGTGGAACAGACAAACAAACCACTTCGAATGGGCAGGGCAGTGAGTAGGCAGGAAGGCGTGGTGCCAGCTGGCTGAATGTCAGCTTGAGTCCTACAGACATGAGTGGTCTCCAGTTGTCCCTACATATTGTCCCAGATGCCATTGCTCTAATCAGAGGAACTGCCTAATAGTGAAAAGCATCCTGCCTGTGATGAAGAATTTTTCTGAAGGTGGATTTGTGCATGGCTGGTAAGGAATTCCACCATTTGGGCATTCTCCTTCCCCCATATGCCCTTTTTTCCCTCCCCACTTCTCTGTGAGGCTCAAGTCTGAGCTATTTTTCCTGTCCTCCTATTTTTTCAGTGTATTCTGCAGCACTCAGCTCTTTGGAATTCTGTGGGTAGCAAGGGTTTTCTCCTCCTTTTCATGTGCTCAGTGATGTGAAAGGGAAGAAATATGAACTCTGACACTTTCTTTTTGTGAATATTTTGATGACAGGACAAGTGATAGTCACAAATCTTAAAGCAGATGGCAGAGGAGATCTGGAAGTCACCTTATTTATTACCAGCAGTAGCTCCTCTCTCAGATCATCCCCAAATGTTGGCATGTGCCCAACAGTTCAATTTGGAGAGACTCCGATTTTATTCAAGCCCCAAATGGAATAAGCTATGCAATGGTTCATTGTGTAAATACCCATTCTCTCTCTTCTCTAATCCCTAGATCTGTCCCTCTTGTGCCCTAGTCATCTTTGCTATTTCTCTCTTTCATTAAATTCCTTTGAAGTGGTGGATTATTTTTTCTGTCTTTGAAAATTCCTTCTGGCTAGTGGATTTCACAACTTCAACTGCTTTAAACTTTTTCCTCCTCTTTTGAATTAATACTGTACTCCACCTTTTTCTTGCTTTCCATTTTTGGGGACCGACTACTGTGTTGTTTTATATTACATTTCCATTTCAGAACTGTTTGAAAATGGAACTCATGCCATGCACATGAATATTTTGCCTCCTCTTAGCTGATTTAATCAGCATGGATACCATTATTCATGCAATTGCATGAATAATTTATTTCGCTGTTGTAAAAGTTTAATAAAAGTTTTCTTGTCTTTATCAAATTCCGTTACTCTTTATTCATTTTATGGCAGCAACATAATCAGAATATAAAGCAGTTCATATTGGACAGCAATGAATGGCATGGATTGCATTAAAACTAGTGTATTTTGTATTGCCATTTTACCAATGATTAAATAAGATTTTATACATAATGAAAATATAGCAACTTTATAGATCTAAGCATGGCCAACATTAACTTATCAGTGCCATTTGTAGATTAGAAAAAATTTGAAATCATATAGTTACAAAATGAGATGCCTAGTCTCATTTGTATTTGCCAGTAAAATACATGATTCTTGTCCATGCCTGTGTGTATATGTGTGTGATCTTCTACCCCTTGTGCAATACTATATTGGTGATGAATTCCTAATCCAGGATGATTGTTACCTCATAAATAAATGAAGACACTGGAAACAAATATTTGTTCGCTGTTAATTTTTTTGTTGTTAAACCTCCAGATTAGCCACTTTCACCCAGTGAAATTACTCTCTAGATTAAAAGTATGTTAATATTTACATTTGCTCCTTAATGCTAGTGTGGCAGACTTTACAAACAAGAGCCTTCAACATTTACACCTACATGTTAATAAAGTCACATTATTACCAAACGATGGATGCTGAAATTGCAAGTATGCTCCTTTCATGTAATTGGGAGCTAAATTCTTTTTTAAAATTTATTTTTCAATTACAGTTGACATACAGTATTATATTACTTTCACATGTATAATATAGTGATTAAACATTTATATACCTTACAAAGTGATCACTCCAGTAAGTCTAGTACCCATCTGACACCATACATAGTTATTACAATATTAATGACTATATTCCCTATGCTGTACTTTACATCCCCATGACTATTTTTACAACTGGCAATTTGTACATCTTAATCCCTTTCACATTTTTCACCCATTCTCCCTACTCCGCTCCCATCTGGTCACCACCAATTTTTTTCTCTGTTTCTATGAATTTCTTTCTGTTTTGTTTGTTCACTTCTTTTGTTTTGTAGTTGCTATGTATAAGTGAAATCATATGGTATCTGTCTTTCTCTGTCTGACTTATTGCACTTAGCATAATACCCTCTAAGTCCATCCATGTTGTCATAAATGGTAAGATCTCATTCTTTTTGTGGTTAAGTAATATTCCAATGTTTATATGTAGTACATTTTCTTTATTCATTCATCAATCAATGGATATTTGGTTGCTTCCATATCTTGGCTATTGTAAATGATGCTGCAATGAACATACGGGTGCATATATCTTTTCAATTTTGTGTTTTGGATTTTTTTCAGATAAATACAAGAATGGAAATGCTGGGTCATATGAAAGTTTTATTTTTAATATTTTTAGGAACCTCCAAACTGATTTCCACAGTGGCTGTACCAGTTTATAATCCCACCAACAGTACACAAGGGGTCCTTTTTCTCCACATCCTTGCCAACATTTGAAAGTTAGAAATTAATTCAAGATGGTTATGAAGAACTCAAGAAGGCATCTATCTGATAAAGGATGAAAGGATATATGGCATAACTTTAGAAGAAAAAGGTTGGTCACAGTCCAGAAAATGTTCATTTGCTGACACAAGTCCACGATCTCTTATCTTCAACTCTGGGAGCCAGGATGTGTTTTAGAAATCAGAAGTTGGGATACTTTAAAGAGGTAATCTAATACATATACTATGTGTCATGTAACATTATCCAGCTGCCTTAGACCAGCACCCTACAACAAAATGTTTAATGTTGCTTCAGCCAAATTTATAAATGTTCGTTCTTTGTGGGTTAATGTCTATAAATACTTTTGTATCCATTCAGATCAGGTTTTGTTGGCAAATGAGGTCAGGTCAGGTCAGGTTTTGCTGCAAATTAGACACATTGGCTTTTTGAGATTGTCGGTTTATGCCTACTTATCAACATCTATGAGTGCCCTCATGGTCTGGGTACTGTGCTAGATGCTATGCCTAAAATCAATATGACAAAGACCCTTCTCCCAAGAAGCATATAGTCTAGTTGATGAGATACTTAAACAAACCAATATTTACATATTTGTATTGAATGCTAAAGGAAAAAAGAGAAAGCATCCACATGACACTGGAGAATTAGGGAAAATTCTTAAAGAAGTTGCCATCTCTAATGTTATAAATATTTTTCATAAATGAACATATACGAATATTTTAAAATATTTTTCATAAATGAACATATACGAATATTTTAAACATTTCCAGAACAACTGTATTTCTATACTTGCTTTTGGAAACAAACCATAAACACAGCCTATAATTCTTTTTTTTAAAGTTATGATATCTTTATTTTTTTATTAAAAATTACTGGAGTGACATTGAGCAACAAAATCCAATAAGTTTCAAGAGTAAGTAATATACACATATATATTACATTGTGTGTTCACCACCCATAGTTAGATTTCTTTCCATCACCACATATTTGACCCCTTTTACCCAGTCTACCAACTCCCCCTCCCCTGATTCCCTCTGGTAACCACTAGTCCACTATCCACGTCCACGAGTCTCTGTTTGTTTGTCATGTGTGTTTGTTGCTTCTAGATTTATATCCCACATATGAGTGATATCATGTGGTTTCCAACTTTTTCTGTCTGGCTTATTTTGCTTAGCATGATTATCTCGAGCTCTATCCATGTTGTTGCAAATGGCAGTATTTCATCTCTTCTTATGGCTGAGTAATATTCCATTGTATATATGTGCCACATCTTCTTTATCCAATCATCTACTGTAGGACACTTCAGTTGCTTCCATGTCCTAGGCACTGTGAATAATGCTGTTATGAACATCAGTATGCATATATCTTTTCTGATAAATGTTTTCAAGTTTTTTGAGTAAATACCCAGTATAAGGATTGCTGGATCATGGGAGTTCAATTCTTAGTTTTTTGAGGAAACTCCATGCTATTTTCCATAATGGTTGTACCAATTTACATTACCACCAGCAGTATACAAGGGTTCCTTTTTCTCCACGACCTTGTCTTGTTACTTGTCTTGTTGATGACAGCTATTCTAACAGGTGTGAGGTGGTATCTCATTGTGGTTTTGATTTGCATTTTCTTAATAGCTAGTGAAGTCGAGCATTCTTTCATATGTCTGTTGGCCATTCGTATGTCTTCTTG
Source organism: Pteropus vampyrus (assembly GCF_000151845.1). NCBI lineage: Eukaryota > Metazoa > Chordata > Mammalia > Chiroptera > Pteropodidae > Pteropus > Pteropus vampyrus. The sequence continues at coordinate 1,376,815 of NW_011889174.1, forward strand.
GGAGAAGTGTCTGTTCAGGTCCTCTGCCCATTTTTTAATTAGATTATTTGTTTTGCGTTGTTATTGAGTTGTATGAGTTCTTTGTATATTTTGGATATCGGGCCCTTATCGAAGGCATTATTTGCAAATATATTCTCCCATTTGGATGGTTGCTTCTTGCTTTGTTGATGATTTCTTTTGCTGTGCAGAAGCTTTTTAGTTTGATATAGTTCCATTCACTTATCTTTGCTTTCACTTACCTTGCCTTTGAGGTCAAATTCATAAAATTCTCTTTAAGTCCAAGGTCCATGAATTTAGTATCTATGTTTTCTTCTATGCAATTTATTGTTTCAGGTCTTATATTCAGGTCCTTAATTCATTTCGAGTTAATTTTGGTGCGTGGTGATAGACAATAGTCTAGTTTCATTCTTTCACATGTAGCTTTCCAGTTTTCCCAGCACCATTTATTGAAGAGGTTTCCTTTCTCCATTGTATGTTTTTGACTCCTTTGTCAAAACTTATTTGCCCATATAAATGGGGGTTTACTTCTGAACTTTCAATTCTATTTCACTAGTCTGAGTGTCTGTTTTTCTACCAATACCATACTGTTTTGATACGGTCACTTTGTAATATAATTTGAAGTTGGGCACAGCATATAATTCTAAACCTTAAAAATTCGTTATGGGTAAAATTATTCCACAGTAAGAAACCATTTTTAGATTTCAGTCTAAAATTTTCTATTCATAGTTAATTATCCAAAACAAGGCACATGGTAAAACCTAATAATAGGGAGGTATAATCTTTCCACTTGGATGGTCCACATTAGTGCCCAATAAGGAACAGGTAGCAAATTTTAACATTAATACAATCGACCACATTTGGTTTCCTCATTCTGTGGTTCATGTTCTTCATTGACTAGGTGCATTGTCTCCTCTAAGACGGTAGCACAATCTTCCTATATGGAACAAGTGGTAAACCAATTTTCTTAACTAGTGAGAAGACCATTCCTATCAAATGAGAAGTGTGTCTCATGTAGAGAAAAGGAGATTTTGGCATGATAGAGGTTGATGATTACACTAAAGACTACAAGAATTAAGAGCTTAAGAAGATATATTGGTAAGCAAGAAACAATCGGGCCCTTGGCAATGAGCAGAAAGGTCTATCGCCATTAGGTAACAAGTCAACGACAAAAACAAAACAAAACGAAAACAAAGAAAGAGACTATTCAAACATTTCTGAAGTTATATTTTAAACTATTTCAATAATTTAACTAAAAATTAAAATACTTCTGCATATAGCTATTTCAAATATCTTATTTAAGAAATGAAATGGACTTTTGCATTGGATGAATGCACTGTGATCATTTAGAAAGGTTAAAGCTGGAAAACTCATACACATGTTTGATAACTTAGAAACATTTATTTCCAATCACGTGTCCACTAGATAAAAAGCAAAAAAGTAAAACACAAATATGTAAGATAGAAGATTAAGTATCTATTTACGAGATCAACATATGATAATTTAAAGTAATAACATTTTGCCTGTGGAATATACAGTAATCCCTGAAAGAAATAGGAGCAGTTTTATAAAGATAATAAAAACTAGTAAATATATTATTCTCTCTCTCTGTCTCTGTCTCTCTCTGTGTCTGTCTCTCTTTCTCTCTCTGTCTCACTCTCTTAAACACAATATCTCATTTGGTCTTCTTATGATCATAGAATTATAAAAAATTGGAGCCATCCCAAAAAAAAGAAAAAAGAGACATAAAAAAAGATTAATGGCATTAAAATGAGACATAAAAAAGAGACATAAAAAATGATTAATGGCATTAAAACGTGTGTATATAAAATATTACATATTCCATATTAACACATACAGTAAATAAAATCTGAGGCTATATAAAAAGATTATATTCATGTATTTATGCTTCAGGACAGAATCAAAAGAATGTAATTTAGTTGAATCAAAATATTCAAGATCGTGAAGGAGCACTAGTCATATTCATATGTACTCGGTTATAGTAATTTTCTATGATAATTATTTGAGTATTACCTGAAATTAAATAATTTTATAATTCAATTTACATGATTGTGATGGTTACATATTTTCATTTATTAATACACAATAAATAATATCAATTCTTGTCCTTGCTTGCAAACATCAAAAATAATCCTGATAAATTAAAGCAGAAAAAGAATTTATTATAGGGATATAGAGGCTTTTGGTTAAGATATATAGCCATGATACCCCTGCTCCCCCTCTAAAAGAAAGAACAAGGCAGACTAATTATAAAATTATGATTTGGGGGTTTTTTTCATTAGAGAGTTGAAGATAAAAAGAAATATAAATGAATTAAATTTCAGAAAAGGAAGAACCATTCCTAGGAGAGAAGAAACCCAAATCCATGGGCACAGAAGGAGGAGGAACAAACCCACTATAGACATACGAAGAGTTCTGTATCCTTTCTCTGGAATAAGTCCCTGAATCGCTTATTGCTCTATAACTCTTAGCATTTATCATACACTATTTCATATAATGCGTTTGATACATCTTGCCTCCAAAATTTAAGAACTCGAAGGGCAGAGGCTATGAGACAGTGACTCATGTTTCTTTTTCATT
>NW_011889174.1:1379462-1383555 GCF_000151845.1 Pteropus vampyrus
TTTTTTTCATTAGAGAGTTGAAGATAAAAAGAAATATAAATGAATTAAATTTCAGAAAAGGAAGAACCATTCCTAGGAGAGAAGAAACCCAAATCCATGGGCACAGAAGGAGGAGGAACAAACCCACTATAGACATACGAAGAGTTCTGTATCCTTTCTCTGGAATAAGTCCCTGAATCGCTTATTGCTCTATAACTCTTAGCATTTATCATACACTATTTCATATAATGCGTTTGATACATCTTGCCTCCAAAATTTAAGAACTCGAAGGGCAGAGGCTATGAGACAGTGACTCATGTTTCTTTTTCATTGCCTACAGGTCCCAGCATGGTAGTTTATACATGGCTATGGCTCAATAAATATCTGTTAGGAAAAATAGATAAGAAATTTCAAGAGAGTGTAGTGCAAATTATTTACATAAGTGTTGAAACTCTTTTATTTTATTGGTTCTAAAATAGTTTTTCTCAAGCTTCACCAGATTAGCCCTGTTCTTGGTTATGTAGGATTTAGTGCACTGTGCAGCATATCCATCCTGATGATAACTTTTAAAATCTTATAGACTTTATTTGAATCCCATTTCAGTTTTCGAGACTGTTTAATTTTAAATAATTAAATAAACAACCATTCAATAGAAAGAGATCACCAAGACACCACTTAATAAATAAATAAAAGATGTCTTATTTTGCTTTAATGTTTTCAGTTTTATAAATTCATTGGTTGGTTATATAGAAATAACTTTCATGAATATAAGGCAAATTGCCGCTGCTTTCCTCTGATATACATGAATTGGAGCTATAGAAAATCATGTCTTTAAGTTTAAAACACTTCCTTTAAAAATTTGCTGAGAAAATGGGTGCGAGATAGCAGCTTAATAACAGCCTTGCATTATTTTAGATAACACTACCTACAGTAGCAGATAAACCACCAAATCTTAGTGATGTAACATGTTTATTTCTCACTCATCTAATGGTCCAATGTGGATATTTCTAGTCTAGTCTAGGGATTCGGCCTTCTTCCACCCTTTGGTCCTTCAATATAAGACTCTTAGGGGTCATCTGGAAATCAAGAAGAGAACAAAAAAGACTATATAAAGCAATCAAATCCAATCTTAAAAGAAAATGAATGGTCACTTCTTTTGTTTCTTCACCCATTAAGCAATAAACTAACAGCTAGACATTAACTACCAGAACTATAAAATTAAAGATTGTAAATGAAACAAAAAACTATTAATGTTTATTACTGGCATCATAATCTATGAGCTACTCTTTGTCCATGTAATTTCTTTTGCTTCCTTGCCTTGGTGAAAAACTTACAGTTCTATTAAGTAACTGATTTTATTTTTATTTTGTCATTTTCAAATGCAGAACTAAGATTCTCTGTTGAAATCAATTTTGCATTGTGTTCTTTGAAAATAGTTATTTTCTGCTGAATTAAAGATTTGATTTATTTGAATAATTCCATTTAAAACTTACAGTTTTCAAAATGTAGTGTTTCTCATGAGAAAAGTAACTTGAATTCACTTTGTCTTAAAATGATTCCATCACAGTCATTATTATAACACAGTCATATATATAAAGTAATAAAGTCCCATTATTCATTTAAAGCAGGGGGTCTGCAAACTTTTTTTTAATAAAGTGCCAGGTAGTAAATATTTTTTGGCTTTGTTGGTCATACTGTCTCTTTTGCAACTGCTCAACTCTGTTATTATAGCAAGAAAGCAGTCATACACAGTGCATAAATAAATAGACGTGGCTGTGTTCCAATAAGATTTTATTTATAAAAGTGACAGTGAGTCAGATATGGACCATGAACCATATAGTTGCAGACTCCTGATTTAAAGAAACATATAAATTGTGAAACGAAAACAGGCAGGAATGTAATAAGAACTGGTAGATGTGAAAAAGAAAAAGCAATTAGAAATCTTGAAATTAAAAAGTATGGTGATTGATATAGAACAATAATCAAAAAAAGAATTAAGTTTAAAAAAAAAAGAAGCAAAAAAATTATACAGTTAAAGACCTTTAAGACTTGTTGAATTTGGGTAGACGATTAAAATATTACATGCATTTTAGACTTTATTAGGAAAATAAGTATGATTGAGTAAATATGTTTAAAACATATTTAAGAATAACCATTAAAATAATAAGACTATATCTTAGAGCTTCCAACCCAGCAGAGGGGGATAAAAGATATAGAGTTAATATGGCCATACACAAATGTCCTAGCCTATGAAGACATGTAATAGAATTGCATTTCCCTGCCTATTGGAATTCAGATGTGACCAAATAACTAATTCCGGTCAATAAAATGGAGGTGGAAGTGGTCTGTGTCACTTGTAGATGTCAGTTTTAAGAGCCGAGTGGGTGTTTGGCATATTCTCTTTTCTTTTCTCCCTCTGGAAGCATGTGTTGAGAAGGAGCCTGCACCAGTTTAGGTTTCTGAGTGACTTAATAAGCCAACCCAAAATGATCATGTAGAATGAATGAGAAATAACCTTGATTTGAAGCTACCAAAAGTTTGGGTTTTTTATTCTGGTCTCCCAAGCTTTTCCTGGCTGATAGACTTGAGCAGTCAAATTGAAACCATGCAAGGGGAAAACTTAAAGATAAAGAAAAAGGCTGGCAAACAAAAAGAAAAATTCAATAGTAGGATGAAATATATTATAAATCACAACAAAAGTTACATAGATTAAACTCACATTAGAAGACAAATTTGGTGGACTGGATTAAAAATCCCATGCTTCTTAAAAGCACACTTTAAAGCTACACATATACACAATGCATTAGTTCATGTTTTCCAAGAAGCAGACACTAAGACAGGATTAGATATGTAGGAAATTTATTGGAGAAAATGCTTGTGTAGGCAAAAGGGGATGGTGGGGAATGGGTGAGAGCCTTCTGTCTATGATGCGGGTCTGTATCCTGTGAAGAACAGGGATAAGGAAGGACCAAGTAGGAAGAGTCTTGGAATGCTGTGTAGTTCCAAGAAATTTTTTGACACTTATATATGGAGTTCTTGAGTCAAAAATCACCTGGCTACATGTCCCAGAAATGGGTCTGCATTAGTTTTCCCCGATATGCCCAGCCTTTGACTGGGAGTGGCCTGTGGCAAGTGTGGCCTCATCATGAATATGGTTGTGGATCCAGAAGAGCAACAGCTGGAGCACCTGGTCAATCATGCTTTCTGATCAGGAAATCTGAGCCTACCATTTTCATGGCTGCCACAAATAGAAACCTATGTATAAAGTGATCGGAAATTTCTACCAAGAAAACCTAAACAAAAGAAAGCAGTAGAAGAATATTGATATAAGACAAGATAGTTAAAGGCTAAAAGCATTTAAAGAAATAAAGAAACTAAAATATCAATAAAAGGAACCCATGGGGGTTTTGCACTGTATCATCTTAGTTAAATTGGAACTAGGCTTCTCAGAATTACCTTCCCTGCATGTTTCCAGACTAGGGTTTGGCCTCAATAGAAATGTGCATGAAATTTAGAGGAAAGAAATCAAGTAATAGCCACTTTTGTGCTCTTCAACTTAGCAGTTGGATTGCCTGAGGCGGCCCTGGTGCCAGAGCTCCTCTGACTCCTCCTGAGTCACCTTCAGTAGCTTCTCAGACATCTGCTCCAGTGTACATAGTTCTGGGCAAAGGGCACAAGCCTCTCCTGCAGGTCACCTGCATCATCAAAGGTTAAGGCTTGAAGGCACTGAGATAGAGACACAGGTTCCAGTTTGTCCTCCAGGTTTCTGGTTTGTCCTCACAAATTCTGGTTTCCTCTTGCTCTGCCTACTTCATGTCCATTTTCTTTCCTGGCCTTTGACCTGCTGTCCTCAGGCCCAGCACCTGACAAGAAGCAGGACAGACCATTTAACAAGAGTCCACATGACATTTTGTCAAACCCCTGTACTAAATTCCTCCTTCAACATTACTCACAGTGGTTCCAATTCTCTGAACATGCCTTAACTGATAAACAAGAAATATCAAAAATAATGGGACAATTAAGACTAGCAAGGAGAAACACACAAAATCACAGGCATGGTAAGAGTTTAACACACTTTTATTAGAAACTGAGAGATCGAATAGACAAAAAAAAA
>NW_011889174.1:1384825-1388247 GCF_000151845.1 Pteropus vampyrus
CACTAGTTTTATGTCAAAGATATTTGTTGTCATTCTTCAACTGTTGAAAACATTTTTATAGTGTTACCCAGAATAACTCCTGCTCCTTCTTAAGAATTCAGTAAATGTAAATCAAATGAAATATCATGCTGCAGGCTTAGCCCTTATGTTAACAACAATGAGAAGTGTATTAGTGACAACCTGGGAGCTCCATTCCATGCCAGAATTAAGTACAAACAAAGAATTCTCCCAGGAGTTCAGGGTGTTTTGTAAACTATGGCCTTGAGTGGTGTCCTCAGGCCCAGGCCCACTTCATCACGAGTGTACCTTTCAGTTACTTTTTCTCTCCTAACCCTGCTCCTTAATTATTTGGCAGACAATTTTTCCAGATCAGTTGTAAGGATTTTTTTTTAATTAGCAAGGGAATGGTAGTGTTGACAGCACATGGAGTCTAAATTACTAGCACTGTTACATTCCCATTTCTAGTACCATATGGTTAAAATATGCTAAAGGGAAAAGCAACATATGGTTTATTTTTTTCCCTAGAAATTTCGATTTAGTAGTGACATACTTGGTAGCACTTTGAAATGGAGAAAGAGCATTTGAAAAAAGCCTGAGAGAAGTTGTTCTATTAAATTCCATGGACACATACCAGTGCAAAAGTTGTCTCATCAAGTGCCCCCACATCATCGTCATCACAGGAATAAATACCGTGTCAAAGAAACTGGGGCATGAAATGAGGGAATTCTTCGGTGTGAAGTGATTCCTAGTACTCAGTGACATTTACAGAGGAAGAGGTAAGTGAAAGGAACCATCAACCATAAAATTTCAAAACTTCTACTGTGTTCAATTACAACCTGAGTCCATGGAGGCATTCATTCAGCTAAGTGATTATAAGAATAAATCATGTTCTATCCAATTCAGAATATACTTTTGTTGCATTATTTATTACTTGTATAATAATTATAACACCTGCTTTTGATGCTAATACCAGGTTTTGGATTAGGATAGAGAAAAGATATTTTCTATTTATGTTGTGTGTGTGTCTGTATGCATGCTTTCATTTGACATTCACGTGGCTATTTCTAGAAAAAGACTGCATAGTAGAAACCAAGCAAATTTTGGAATCGGATGAACCTAGATTGAATCCTGCTTCTTCCACTTACTTATTGTGACCTGGACAAGCTATTCAGTAAATCTCAGTTTTCTCATTTGTAAAATAGAAATTATAATGCCTAGCAGAAGTAGTTAAAAGAATTGAAGATTACTTAAATATGTAAAGTATAAATAAATAATAATAACATAACAAAAAATAATTGTTTCTCTACTGTCAATTTTTCAAGATTCTTACAGGTCTTTTAAATCTTTTTGGAAATGTTATTATCTGGAAGAACTAAGTCTACAATCACATACTTAATCTCTTGAAAGAAAATTCCTTAAAATATGATAAATTATTTGATTTAATTAATGGATTCTGAGTTTAACTTTCTGTAAAAAAAAAAAAAGGAGAGAGAGAGAGAGAGAGACTACATATTCATTTGCTCGTTATAAGGTAAACAATGCTGCCACATGAAAATTACTTAGTTGCTTTTGTAATTATAAATACTAACTTCTTAACTATATTTCTTTTTCTGTTGAAGACAATAATAATTATAAGAATGTAGACTGAGTATTAAATGGACACAGGGATCGCTGTGTTAAAAGGCCTCTAAGACATCAAGAACAGGGAAGGCAGTGTCACAAGAGGAAGATTTAACGATGAGCACTGGGAGATGAGGTATGCAGATGCTGAGTAGTGATAATGGAATGAAGTAGAAGAAAGTTGAGACAGGAGGACAACTTTCTCCAGGGGCATCGTACCACTTGAATTTATGTTAAGTAAAATTAAAATATTCAAGGGAAGTTAAAGTGATTCAAATCTGAATGGCCACAAAGGAGTGAAAGAAAATTCACCTAAAGGATCGGCTAGCTATAGGTTTTATTATAATTCAGCAGCCAAAGGCCTTGCACATTCTTCTTTGGTTGGTTCTAACCACTAGTAGGTCTCCATCTGCCTACTCCATAGATTTTACTGATTATCTCTCTAATTACCTTTCTAGTTTATACATTAATCTGTGATTATTTACCAACTCATTATTACAATGGGTTCTACTTTTATTTCAGTATCACATCTTTTTTTAACTTTTTATTGAAGTGAAATATTCATGCAAAAGTACATATATCATAAACTTGCTACTTGATGATTTTCACAAAATGAACACGCTTGTGTAACTAGCACCCAGACTAAAAAACAGAACATTACCAGCACCCCAGAAGTCTCCTTATTCATAAGAGTAACACTAACCCTGATCTAGAATAGCACAGATTAGTTTTGCCAGTTTTTGTACTTTATATAAATGCAATCATATAGTATGTATTCTTTTGGGTGTCTGGCTTATTTTGCTTAATATAATGTTTGTGAGATCCATCCATACTTTTTCAAGTAGTAGCTCTTTTGTTTTCATTGCTATGGTATGCTTCTGTGTGAATATATATCATAATTTGCTTTTCTTTTCTAATGTTAGGGGCATTTGAGTAGTTTTCAGTTTGTGACTACTATGATAATATTACTATGAATATTCTAGTGCCTATAAAATTACAATGAACTACCAAATAAAACAATGTTCTTGGGAAATAATGTATTCATAGTTTCTATTTAATAAGTGATTATACATTATTTGCTACATATTAGCCTGTATTCCCAGTATTTTATAGATATTTATTTATTTTATAACCTTCTTGGCCATCCTATGGGGTAAATACTATTATTATTCCAATTTAACTTGTGAAGAAATGAAAGCACAAGATGATATAGCTAATGAATGCCAGAAGCAGAATTTGAACCAAGGTAGCCTGCCACTAAAGTCTGAAATTGACTTGTTAAAATATCTCTAATAGGCCCTGGTAAATACTGAATAATTATGAGTTCCCTTCATTTCTTGGCACCTGGAAAGACATTGGTGTTTGCTGTCATGGGGGGTTAGAGCTGTGGTTCCCAGATTGTCTTCCTTGAGTGGAACTCTTGGATTTGGATTTTCTCAGTCATGGGACCCTATGTTTTTCTTTCCTTGGATCCTGTATATTGGCCTAACATTTTCCTTTTCTGCAGAAATTATCTGAGCTTCTGCAGAGATTCTCTCTGCTCCCTGGCCACTAAGAAACATAATGCAGTTTCACAATTTATCCCTGCATTCCTATAGGCTTTGGGAAATTCTGTGCCAACAAAATCAGGAGATATAGACATGATTTCTTCTCAGACTGGCCCACCCACAACTGCTTTCCCTTCTCAGGGCAGAATAAGAAACACAAAAGTATATTCTCCCAGCATGCTTCATTCTTTTATTCATAACACAGATTTGTTTAGCTCTTACTATGAGCCTAGAAAGTGCTAGGCATTATGGTAA
>NW_011889174.1:1388297-1390407 GCF_000151845.1 Pteropus vampyrus
GTATGTATTCTTTTGGGTGTCTGGCTTATTTTGCTTAATATAATGTTTGTGAGATCCATCCATACTTTTTCAAGTAGTAGCTCTTTTGTTTTCATTGCTATGGTATGCTTCTGTGTGAATATACATCATAATTTGCTTTTCTTTTCTAATGTTAGGGGCATTTGAGTAGTTTTCAGTTTGTGACTACTATGATAATATTACTATGAATATTCTAGTGCCTATAAAATTACAATGAACTACCAAATAAAACAATGTTCTTGGGAAATAATGTATTCATAGTTTCTATTTAATAAGTGATTATACATTATTTGCTACATATTAGCCTGTATTCCCAGTATTTTATAGATATTTATTTATTTTATAACCTTCTTGGCCATCCTATGGGGTAAATACTATTATTATTCCAATTTAACTTGTGAAGAAATGAAAGCACAAGATGATATAGCTAATGAATGCCAGAAGCAGAATTTGAACCAAGGTAGCCTGCCACTAAAGTCTGAAATTGACTTGTTAAAATATCTCTAATAGGCCCTGGTAAATACTGAATAATTATGAGTTCCCTTCATTTCTTGGCACCTGGAAAGACATTGGTGTTTGCTGTCATGGGGGGTTAGAGCTGTGGTTCCCAGATTGTCTTCCTTGAGTGGAACTCTTGGATTTGGATTTTCTCAGTCATGGGACCTTATGTTTTTCTTTCCTTGGATCCTGTATATTGGCCTAACATTTTCCTTTTCTGCAGAAATTATCTGAGCTTCTGCAGAGATTCTCTCTGCTCCCTGGCCACTAAGAAACATAATGCAGTTTCACAATTTATCCCTGCATTCCTATAGGCTTTGGGAAATTCTGTGCCAACAAAATCAGGAGATATAGACATGATTTCTTCTCAGACTGGCCCACCCACAACTGCTTTCCCTTCTCAGGGCAGAATAAGAAACACAAAAGTATATTCTCCCAGCATGCTTCATTCTTTTATTCATAACACAGATTTGTTTAGCTCTTACTATGAGCCTAGAAAGTGCTAGGCATTATGGTAAATATAAAATGGAATAAGAAAGAATCAGTGAACTTAAGAAGCATACAGTCTAGTGGAAGAAATGAATAGGATTTCATTCTTTAAAGTATGGTATATGAAACGTATGTGAAGAAGGGGTGATATTAAAAAGATTGAACACCTATTAAGGCATAAACACTGACTGATCAGAATGCATGTTGAGGGCAGACAATAGCTTGGCTGTGCCAGTGGGTATCATCTGAATAGCAGCCTGGCATGTTCGATGGACGAGACTGGATAGAAGACTGTAGCCAGAGCGTGGAATGCCTCAAATGCCAAGAGACGTGCCTTGATTTTATTCTCTAAGCACCAAAGAGCCACAGAGCAATTCTGAACATGGTTATGATATAATAGGGCTATGTTTAGGGACTTGTTTCTTAGCCCTTTAGCCAACTAGAGACCCAAAGCCACAGAATAAAAATTGTTCTTTTCTATTCCTGTGACTTTATTTCTCAACAACCTATGACCCAAGCACTGGCTTATAATTTTTTCACTCACTACAGTTTGCTCAAAGTCCATGAAGACCAGATCTAGTTAATTGTGTTTGGATATTTACAATATTGCCGAGTTGTCATCTTTCAAGAAGCAGACAGCCAGCTGAGCTTTTGACTTGTGTGTGCCAAAGAACAACTGACATAAAAAGCTCACAAGGGGATGCACAATATGACTGGAATTTCCCTCTGCCAGCTGGCTGCTCTGACACTTGTGCTTCTTTTCATAATGTTTCCAACTTTTGAGACTACTGAGTAAGCCAAAGAAGCAAAGGTTAAGCTGGGGGCTGGGCAAATCCCAGCAGAGTGAAACAAATGGAGGAATGTGGAAAGATGTCTCAAAGAGACACTTCTTTTGAATTAATCTCCATAAGCATGTGCCCTTTAGCACTATTATTTTTTCTTGAACTTGTCCTTTTGGGAAATGGTTTGCTAATTTCTCCCATAAGAACTAAGAGCACTGTTTCATCCACCAAGGATTAGTTGGCTAAATTTATCAGCTTGGCTTATAAAACAGGTTTAAAAAATCTCTTGGCTCACTCTTTGCAGGGAGGATGGCATGGCGGAA
>NW_011889174.1:1391257-1394021 GCF_000151845.1 Pteropus vampyrus
TAAAAAATAAAAAAAATAAAAAAAATAAAACTGTGAAGTACTTTGAGTTCCACAAAGCAACTAGGACTGATAGTAGAGAGCATATCATGCACATGGACAGATGGCACTCTCTGTTAGTTTCAGTAAGATCTGCACGACTAGCAGCTAATTGTTGTGTTATTTTACAAGAAAGTAGGTCAGCAGGAAGCACCAAGCTGAAAAACCAAAAACCACTAGCATGTGTGTGATGATCAATTCTTTGAATTATTCATTCTCACCATTGATTGCTTAATCGAGTAATATAGATACAAAAATCCAAAGTGCCCTCTAGAACTTGAGATGTTAGGACAACAGCAAGTCACCCTGGATTGGAAAGATCTGTCTGAAATATAAAAAGAGTTCTGTTTTAAGGGGGAACCTGGCTAGAAGCCCCTGATGAAGCTTTTCCTAACTTCTCACCTAAATTTGTTCAAAGTTAAAGAAAAATATACAAATACAATGCAAGGAAACATTAAGACTCTCAGGCTAATCTGTAACAGAATCTGGGAGGGTTCTCCAGGGATGTCAAACAACTGGGCAGAGAAAGGAAGAGCCCTGAAAGCAAAGCATCCTGGGAATTTTAGTTTTCCATGTACTACAACTTTCCAGATGGTCAGAAAGTCAGAAATGGAGGTTTAGGAAAAAGATTTCATCATAAACCAATAGAATTGTTAATTATAGCATATGGTAATAATTGCTCTAAGAGCTGGAATATTAGCCTAACAGTGAAAAAATAGTGATGCTAAAATCTGCTGAAATATCATTTGCATAGAAAAGTATGGTTATCTATTTAAGTATCAGTAGAGATAAAAAAACTCTAAACTCAAAATAAATTGAAAATGATGTAACTGATACAAAAGAGAAAAGAAATATATTTCTCTCTCTCTCTCTCTCTCTCTCTCTCTCTCTCTCTCTCTCTCCACAGATATAGATATAGATAGACAGACAGACAAAGATAGATAGATAGATAGATAGATAGATAGATAGATAGATAGATAGATAGATAGATAGATACATACATACATACATACATACATAAATGGACATATGATCTATATGTCTTAAAATTATTTTAATTGCTTTAGAATGATGTTTGTCATCCTTTATAAGATGCGAGAAAATATTTTCTCTATGAAATGGGAGCAGAAAGTTATAAGGAGAATGAAAGAAAAGAAAGTATGATAAAATTATGGGACACAAGTGTTAAATAGAAGACACATAAGAAAACAAAATACAATTGTAACTCATAAATTCTACTCATAGACAGATACCTAACCCTGGAGAGACTCTTAATAGGTGTACCAAGAGATATACATGTGAATGTTTATCATACACTAATTTGTAATAGCAAAAATGTGACAATAACCCTAATGTCTATCAGTGAATATTTAAATATTCATCTTTGAAAATTTAAAATATTCAATAGTTGAATTAACTCCACGACAAAAGCAATAAACTCCAGAATTTGTATTATGGAAAATCAAATCAGGGATCTTAAGGACAAACTTGAGTAGTTTTTTCAGAAAGCAGAGGAAAATTGAAATCCTAAGAAAGGAGATAGTAGGCATGGAAGACAAGGAAGCAAAACTCAACCCAAAAGTTATAGGTAATCTCAAGAAAAAGGAAAAACAAACTACTGGAGTAGATGTAGTCATGAAAGATATCCCAGAGAGAGAAAAAATTCAAAACTTTACATAATAACACCACTAAAATATTTGATGATTATTCACCATATTCAAGGCAAATAGTCACTGGAAAAAAATAAAATAGAACCACACTGAATTACGTTCTGGGAGAAAAAAAAATACTTTAAATTCAATTATTAAGAAAGTTTATTTTAAGACAGAAGTTCAGGAAGAAAAAGAATTAATGACTTCTAATAAAATCGAAACACATGCTATTTATAAGACTTTATTTTCCACAAACAAAATTAAAGAAATTAATGCAGTAATATCTCTTTAGGGAAAAATTGTGAGGTGAAAGTTTCAAAATCTGTGTTCCCAGAGAATATGACCTTCCAAGTATGAAGAAAACAGAAAGGTATTCTCAGGTTTGCAAGAACTCAGAAATTAACTATCCACGTGTGATTCTTGAAAAGGTTAAAGTTATACTCCTACTGACCAAGAGAGGAATCCTAACGAAGACTTTAAGCAGAGGAAGTCATGGTAGACATTAAACCAGTTCAACAGAAAGGTAACCTCAAGAACTATTGTTAATATTGTTATAAAATAGAAAGTAAACATATTAAGTAAAATATTAATTTAATAATAATTATTTGGATCCAAACTTGTAGCTTATAGCAAGGAAAATACAGAAGTGAGGTAAAGACAAAGCAAAGGAGGGAAGTGAGCTAAGTTCCTCATTTTGTATAAAACAAGTCAAAATCTGTCTTTTCTTTTATAATCCTGATCATTAAAAACATGAATTAAAGTACAGTTTTGAAAACTCCAAAAGTAATCTCTGTGAAATTAAAAAAAACAAACACTAGAGAGTGTAAAAGTTTATGACATAAGCACTAACACTGAGAAAACACAAAAAATCACAAATCAAGATAAAAGAAATGTGATTAAACATATTAGTTATAATAATGATTTGATTAATTTAAAACTCCCTAATAGAAAGCAAAATTAATTCAGTTCTGGTTTAGAAACATTGAATCTCTTAATACTTATGAGAGAGACTCTAAAACAAATTGACACAGACAAGCTAGAAATAAAAGAATGGGCAAATATACATCAGACATTCA
>NW_011889174.1:1395606-1404775 GCF_000151845.1 Pteropus vampyrus
TAACAGCATAAAGTAACTTGATCCTCAGCATGTCTTCATCTAATCTGCCAAAGGCAATTTTGTGGCTCTTTAAACATTACACGTTTAATTAAAAACTAAAACAAAATATAATCATGACATAACACTTCATCCTTCATGAAAATGTACCCTGTTCTTTGAGGAAAGGCATAATAAAGACCAATGGGTACACTTTAGTTAAACTGTCTTCATTCTTATTTACATAGAACTAAGTTAATGCCCTCTCTAGGGAGAAAAATAAAAAAGCGTGCAGTGACCTTCACTGAACTTCATTCACTAACCAACTGAAAGCATATTTTAAAATGCCCTGAAAAAAATGCTACAGGGTTACGGGGTTAACACAATACAAAATGCTGCCAAACTTCCTGTTGTTGTTGTTGTTTTCTTAATCCAAAAATCTTCCTATGAGAACACAAGTTTCACACTGGGGTGGTGGCAAAGAAGAGTTCGGCCCTCTACCCATGCATCTTGTCCCCCAACTGCCTTTCTAATAATACATAACTCTGGAGGACAAATAAAACATTGTAATAAATGCATTTTGTGTTTTCATTTATTTCTTGGGAGAACATCATTATTAATGTATGTTCTTGACATATCATTGGATTCACTTTCCCAACCACTTTGAATTACTACCTAAAATAGTCTTTGAGGAATGTTAAAAAAAAAAAAAGCCATTTTCATCTAACTTGCCAAAGCACATTTATTTTCCATGAGTTGTACTATTCCAAGTCTGCTTTCCTAAACACTGTGAAGAGCTACCTTAGGTTTTTTAAATTTTTAAAGATCGTTTTGTAATACAAAAATGTACTAGAAATACTTTTACTTTTGGCTTTTAGGGGAGGGAAATATCACTTCTTTTTTCCATTGCTTGAAAGAAAACATATAAATAAAAATTTTCTTTTTGTAAGTTTTGAAGTTGATGGTACCATTTTATTTGTAAATAAAAAGGAGTCTAAAACAGGGTTTCTCAGCCTGTGCACTACTGACATTTTGGGCTGAATAATTCCTGGTCCCGGGGGTCTGTCCTGTACATAGTAGCATGTATATAGCAGCATTCCTTGCCTCTACCCACTAGATGCCAGTAGAAACCCCATCTTCCCCCTGACCCCGAGTTGTGACAACCAGAAATGTCTTCAGACATTACCAAAATTCCCCTGGGGGCAAGGGGCAAAATCTCCCCTGGTTGAAAACTCTGCTTTAAACTATACCACTCACAGAGTGCCACATGAGTATTACCTACCTACTTCATCTACTACAAAGTCTTCAAAAAGTGAAAATTACTATCTTCCAAATGTTGGGACTACTTGCTACTCTATTATTTTACTAGTTCTTAAATATTCTACCTAAATTGAACTAATAAGCAACTAAGACTTTCCATATTCTTTAAAGAAAAACAGCTGACCAAAAAAACTAGAATTTAGATGTTAGAGGTAACAGTCACACTGAAAATTCATTTCACTTCTCTTTACATTATTTCCATTTATTAATTTAGTCATGAAAGTCATCTAAATTATTTTATCACAATTAATGTTCAAACTTTTGTTTCAAAAGTCCAAATAGAGAATTTCAATAAGAAGCAGATAATTTAATATAATTTATGTAATGAACACACTCTCTTTTTATTCAAAAACTTTGTAATTAATGTAGCAATGAAAAAATGAGTTTCTGTATCAGTTATATACCTTTCAAAAGACTTTTTTATGATTGTAATTATAACATGCTTATTGGAAAATTTTCAGAAAATACAAAAAAGTATGTAGACCACCATAATCCTACTACGCAGAGATAATCACATTTAGGTTTTGATATTTCTAGATTTTTTCTATTCATGTACAGTAAATATAATGTATTTTATATTCTTAACAGATCACAATTTATATTCCGCCCTGTGTGAATCAAACACGTTTGGTGGACAATAAGGGCAAGATTTGCTATAATAAATATACTTAGCTTTCTCAAATAACTATCACACAATGTAGGGTTATCTTCTATCACCAATAATACCCACATGCTAGAATTTTTCTTTCTGTTTCTCTAACCTATAGCCTTTACCAATGATAAGAGAAGTGGGCACTCAAATACTATTAGGACTTGTCTTTTTTTTTTTTTTTCATTCTATGTTTTGTGTCATCTAGCTAATGATATCCAAAGTCCTGACAATTTTTCTGAGAAATCTGGGGAAGGGAAGAGAGGATCTTACATTTTCTTGGTCACCTCTTGTTTTCCTTTGTTCCATATGGATCCACTGAAACAAAACGAGGCCATTTATGTGTTTAGAAAATGTTACTGAACATTTGCCTTTGAACCTTAGAAATCCTCTCTCCACGTTCCTTCTATCCCCACATTTAGAAAATCTTCAGGAACTATTTTATCCCTTGCAGTTCCCGACTTATACCATGTCCCTGGTTCTCTGAACTCTTTCTCTTCTCTCAGGAACCTGGGAAATTTTCCTCTGTTTTCTACACAGAGCTCTTTATCCACTGCTTTGGTCGCCTGTGTCCTCTATAGGACGATGGAGAGCTCTGAGAGAGCTGAAGAAACAAGTTCTTGATTATTGTAGAATTTCTAGTCAGGAGAGCCCTGATAACCAATTAATCTAACTCTTCAATTCAAAAAGAATACTAAGGAAACCTTCAGACTATTTTAATTTTATATCTGATGACCACAGTTCAAAACATGCATGAAAGTAGTGAAAAGAGCACTTGTGAGTAATTTGAAGACCTGGGGACCTGGAGCCATGAACCCAACCTTATTTAACTGGGTAACAGAGGACTCATCTCAGTCACTGTGTCTCTTTTCCATTGTCTCTAATATGGGAATAAAACCTATGCTAATAAGAACACTGGCGACTCACATAATAGTCTACAAAGCATGTTCAAACAAATCAGCCGCTTCCATCCTCAAAACAATTCAGTGAGAGGAATACAGCATCTATAATTATTATCATTTATAGACCCAGAAGAATTCAACCAGGCCTGGTTGAATGGCCCATCATAATAGTAGAGCTCAAAATGTCTTTGAACCCAAATACTACACCAAGTTGCCTTATCATCTGGAGGGAAAGTAATGAGGATTTAATGACAGTACATACGTAAAGGTTCTTTCCAAATGAAAAAAGAAAAAGAATGAAAATCCAACACATATAGCTGTATTTATTTTCAGATAGGTTTAGAGAGATGCCAAACTACCTGAGAATGCTTTCAGTAGCATTCAGATAGTTTCTACAAATATTCTCTCCAAATAGTACCATATATTATAAAATAAAACAATATATTAAGAATAAAACATTATACTCTAGTAGTTTTTACTTCCATCATGATTCTCTCTGGACTTGCTTTTTAGATTTTTCTTGCTCTTTATCAACTGACAGCTGATCCAAATGTTTGGTGATCCAATCATTTATTTGGCCTAGTCCCATACATGTATATACACACACCTTTTCTTCCTCCGTGGTTTCTGGTAATAATTTTTCTCCTGCCTTTGAATATTTCCAATGTGGACTGCAAGTCCAAGAGATGGATTTCCCTCTTATCCAAGATGAACAGATCCTATGAGACCCCTTGGAGCATTTCACAATGGTCCCCTTATGCACCTTCACTGGCACAGAAAATTAACAATGAATTATATATAGATAATCTGGAACCCCCAAAGTTCAAAAATGTTAATTTCTCAAATATTCTATGTTCCAGATTTCTAATTCTTTTTGTAACTTTCCATAGAATCTTCTCTCCATAATTTTCATTCATTTCTCAAGCTATGACGCTCACAATTGAATACATTTTCTATTGAGCTTTCCTGTGTGCTGAGTCAAATCATTTCAAATGATATAATTACTTCATCAAAAACAAACAACAACAACAAAAAAAACCCAGGCATTTAACAAATACCCTTCCTGTACCCAATCTATACTAGAATCTGTGGGATCCAAAAGCACAGTTGTTCTCAAGAACAAAAAAGATAATCTACTACATTATGAATTGCTTTTGAAGGAAATAAAATAATCTCACTATGCATCCCATTATATTTGCTTTTTAAAAATCATCACATATATTCCTGATTAATGTTTGTATTTCAGCACACTGGAGTCCCAAACCCCATTTTATCTTATCCTAAATATTTAAAATTGTGGTTTCCTAACATATATTGATACTCTATATTTATTTTTTAACAAATTTCATGCTAAGATTTTTGCAATATTGAAAAATTCTCAAAACAATATTCACATTTGGTTTAAAAATATCAAATAAGACTATAATCCTCCTCACGCCCAATTGAAACATACCCCCCACCCAAGGAAAAGTCTTTCAACCGAGTCAGCTTTTAGAAAACTAAATAATAAACATAATTGAAAAAATATGAAAATTAAATAATAAAATAAGTAATATATTTATATTTTTGTTTTTATCTGTCTCTATGTGCTTGACTCTCAGGTATGTAAAATAAATAAGGTTTTAGTTCCTTCTTGTAGTCCTTTTCTCAATACTCTGTAATTTTGATAATTATACTATGATTTGAAGTTTTCTTGGTTGTAATTTCGGAACATCTACTTACACTTCTGTTTCTTGTCCATTAACTTTGAGTCAGTTTCTTGACGCCCCTTTAGGTGGAATAAGGCTGTTAATGCCTTCACTCATCTTCACTTTTGCCTCTTTTCCTCACCTTCCTTCTTCTGTCAGCTGGCTGCTTCTTCAAGATTGTAAAGTGGACTGCTAATTACATAAACTACTAAGAATGGTTTTATATATAAATTAGGTTGAGTTTTTGATTGCTTACGGCAGAAACCCTTCTAACTTCATTGAGATCTGCTAGCCAGGAAAGGAGATGCTACTATCTACTTTGTGTAAATTACTCCAATTTAAAAGTATGTATGATTTTTTTAACCTGTAAATTATAGTTAATTAAAATATATCTCAAAAAAATAATGATAAGACGAAGTTCTGCAATGGTTCTATATCTTACTGCAATGAGACTATATCTTACTCAAGAAAAGCCTTTTTAAAATAAAACCATTGTAGAATATTATTTGAAAAACGGGGACACATTGTTTATTTTCTAAAAGATCTATTAAAATTGAGGGAAATGGGTATATGGTAATCCCAGTGAAAAGGTTTATTGCATTTGAAACATACTAGGGGTTATTGTCTTAGATATAAAGGCTACTGATGGGTAACACGGGAAATGACCACAAGTATAATATATGATATGTATTTTGGTTTAAATTTAAGTCAAATATTCCATTTTTGTACGAAACTCCTGACTTTGCAGAAAGCATCCACAGATGTTTGTTTCCTATAATTTTAACTTTAAAAAATAAGTGGAATTTTCCCCATCTTGTACTATACTTTTTTGCCTCTCTGAAAAAGGTTTCGAGATACCTGGTGAATTAGATTCCTCTTCCTCTATGAAGGAAAATGATACAATTTTCTTTATGTGGTCTTCACTACCCATTCTGCTTAAGTTATGCTCAGCTCATCATATCCAAAGTTTCTGGATAGATCAAAATATGTTACCTGTGCCTTTAGACTTCATCTCATTTCCAAAAGTATTTTAGAGCTTACTTACATTAAATGCACACATACAAATATAAGCTGCTAAAGTATAGATGAAAATAATAAACCAAGACAAAGTAAATATTATGTTTAAAAAAAAATCACAATGAAGCAAGCCATAATACCTTCCTAAATTGAGCTATAAATTTAGTTCAGAGCTTTCCAATAGGTGAAATAAAAAGAAGTTACAAAGACGTCCACTCAGGGGAAACAAAAATTATCCTAGTATCAAACTCTAAACGAAAGTTTCCTTGGGACTAGGGCCCAAGACAAAATGAGGAGGGAAGACTAGTATGCCCATACCAGTGTTTTCTGGAATTTTATCTCTGTTCCTCTGTATGTTTATGAAAGACTCTTGCCATTAAGACATCCTACAGTAAGGAAACTCTCCAAGGTCAGGTTCAAGAAACTAGAAAAATATGTTTCATAAAAGGAGAGTTTAAAAAATCTGATGTTGTGGTTCACAAAAGAAATTTTCTCTCATCCACATCAGAAATAGAAAGGAAAGTGAGCAAATTATTTTTCTATGCTCTCTCTATAGACATTATTTACTATTTGTAATAACATAATTTTCAAATGAGTAAATTCAATACAGTGAATAGGAGAGAAGTCACATGGAAATCTGATTTGTCCAAGACACATAGAAATTCAGAGGCATATCAATAATCAGAATCTAGAAGATGCGAATTCAGTTATTTGTTATACGCATTGATGAAGAAATCTCAAGATGACAGAATTTTAAATGTAAAAATACAGAGAAAATGATATCGTCAGTCATATTACCACATGTCGTGTAATGCAACTTATAAAAAGATCTTAGGTCTGTGTATTGAAAAAAAAATTATCTTTACAAATGCTAAAACTACCCCCAAAGACACAGTTTCTCTAGTAAATATTTAAATACGTGTTAAAACTGATAGCTATCTAAAAGAGCGCCAGCTCTCCTGTTCCATATTGGACAACTGAGGAAGAAAGAAATCATTGATGAGAAACTGCAAAAACATCATTTAGTGAATGAAGCATCACCACAGTGGAGTCATCAATATTACCCAGACAATTGATAAAATATTCATTTGCAAAATAAATGGATGTGGACTTGTCGATTATGAGGAAATTACCAAATACCAGTTTTGAATTAAATATACTTAAGAAGTCATGCATATTAGATTCATATTAATCAATTCTTCCACAATTTTCACTCATAAAATAAAATCTGTGCAGTTAATTAGTTGAAAATAACAACTGCTGGTTCAATTAAATTTAGTAAATTTCACATCTAGTGTTACCATATGTACATTTGTTTGAAGTAATAATTAAACTTCTGTACTACATCACATAGTTTGAAACAAAGTAAACAAATTACATTATGATACATGGAAGTATCTTTAAAAATACACATTTCCTTTCCTCTTGAAAATTTAGCACAAATACCTTAAGTGAATCCCTGATAAATGGCTGCACAATTACTTGATTATATGGGTATAAATTTGACCCAGCCATTAACAACTTCCATGTAAAACTATGCACATTGACAGTCATAGGATACATTAACTTTCCCCACTAACACCTTCTCTATTGAAAAACAGAAAAGAAGGGGGAAAAAAACTGGAAGTAATGTTTTGCTCTAGACTTTCATTCACATCTAGTTTGAGGGAAAACTATTTCAGATTGAAAAAATTTACAGTCAGGAAATATTTATAGGCTGCTAGTCGGCAAGTATCTTTGATACTTGCTTATAGAAAAGCAGAGGAGACTAACATATTTAAGGCTGCTGTGCACTTGGCACAATATCTTACAGAAGACAAATTCCTGTCAGATGCTATCAAAGTTGAATCTCACAGCACCTGGATGGAAGCAGGCAGAGTCTGGGATATTGTCCTTTCATAAGTTAGTCATTAAGAGATTTGCTCAACGTCGATCCAGAATTTTTTGACAAAACTTAGTCTTGGGGGTCCATGTTATCCCTTGAAGTTAATTTGATAAGGTGTGGTGAGTTTCAATAGAAAAAGCAAGATGGTAATACAAGCCATTTTTCACTTGTTTGGTCTTTCTCTCTTCTCCTCCTTCTTCTTCTGGTTCATTGTACAACTCATCCTTAAAAGAATTTTTGGATCACCAATATAATTTATGCAAAAGGAACTTGTCACATGTGTACAAAAAAAAAAAACATTTAAATGCAAAGTTTATTGCCAGAAGAAATAAACTGAATGTGACAACTATATGAAGTACCAATAACTGTGATTTAATTTGAACATACGCAAATATGGGTTACCAATAACTGTTTTCATCACGGTGTAGTCCACTTTCAGTAAAAAGCTCAATAAAGTTTACAAATCTTATATGACCAACAACAAATTAGTAATCCTATTCATGTCAAATAAAAAAACTGTACGGTGCCTATTACCTGCAAGGTACTGTGAATAAAAGCCAGAGTCGTTTATAGCCAATCGTTTGTTCAAGTCCTCTCTCTCTCATCCAACCACTACTGAAGATAGTGTATGACTTTATGACAGAAATAGAGTTCACAATAAAGACTTGTACGAAACTCCTATATTTTCGTTCTTGAGTGCAATTTTCTTTCAGAAAGAAAAGAACGGTGGCAGTGCTATGACCGCCTGCGTTTTGGAGCAGGATTTGAAACCTCTGTTTCAAATACCTGGTGTTCTGGAAATTTTATTAAGGTGACGAATACTAAGGACGACAGATGTATCAACCTGAGCGCTGCCTAGTTAGACACTTGAAAGTCATGTTCTAAGAGGAAAGGCCTTAACTTGAACAGTTAATAGCGCTACAACATATTTGTGCAGCTTTCCTTCATATACAAACTTTCGCCAGATGGTTTAAATTCAGACAAGGATATAAGCTGGTAATGACCTACAAAAGTCGTGCGTCCAAGTGTTCCCATGTCTGTCAATAGCCTATATTATAATAGTGTAATTTAAGCACCGGAATTCCCTTGACAGACTCTTACTTTGTGACACAGCTCCGGCCAGACTGACTAGCTCTGGGCGCCGGGATCTGGGTCCCACCAAGAGCTCTGAGCGACTCGTTCCCTCTGGATCAGGGCGGGTGTGTTGCCGGAGTCGCCTCCTATTGGCTAAATTCTCGGGGACTGGCTGGACTTTCCGACACTTGATTGGACGGAGCTGCCCCTGTAGGCCGAGGCCATTGGAGGCTGCTGGAGCCAGGGGGCGGAGCCAGTTCCCCAGGAGTCTTGACCAAGCGCGCTCCGCGGCGAAGCTAGGCGCCCGGCGCGGGGCGCCGGACCGGAGCTGGGCCGGCCGCGGGGTGCGGGGGATCCCGGCGCGGAAGAGGTCTCGAAGAGGGCCATATGGTGCCGAGGCTGCTGTCTGGCCGCGTCTCCCAAGGGCAGTCCCGGCTTTCCCCCGGCGGCAGCCGCTCGGAGACAGCATCTGTCAACGCTCGCTCCTCCTCTCGCCTCCTCCTTCGGCCCGGCCGGGATCCGTCGGCGACGGCCGCGGGAGACGCGGGACCCGGCGCGCCGAGCCCATCAGCTGTCAGGCGAGCGGCGAAGCGGCCCGAGGGCGGCCAGAGACACACAAAGAACGCGGTGAGCGGCGGCGGCGGCGGCGGCGAAAGGG
>NW_011889174.1:1405540-1444248 GCF_000151845.1 Pteropus vampyrus
TGAGATTTTCCTGGGCCTCAACGTGGTGCACGAGTTGTGAAGCTCTAGGCCAGGATATATTTATGCGCCTGGATTCACCTTTCAGTCTGCTGAGAAGTAACTTTTCAGTCTGATGTTTTCAAACAGTCAATAATATTTCAAGAGATTTTTCATTGAAAAATAAATCACTCAGTTGTTTTTAAAAAGCTTAAGACTGTCTGCTTTGCTGCACTATCTGAAGTTCTAGGAGCTGGGTGGGGGACAGAGACCAAGCTTGAGGGTGAGGTGGGCAGGTGCCTTCAGTGATCCCTTCATCCCTTCTGGACTGGGTTTAGGGGGAGAACGAGGCTTTTATTATACATAGGAGAGAGTAAACAGGGTAGGTGTTTTGTTTTTGTTTTTGTTTTTTAGTTGTTTTCTTTATTGCTTCTTTCTACTGAAAAGTTTTGTGGGGGCCAGTGGGGGAGGAGGCTCTAACTTGTGACAAAGAAAGAAAAGAAAATGTCACTTACAACCAACGTAAATCTTAAACTAATATAAATCTTCCTTACAGGAACAGTAACACATAATGCAAGTACATCTTGATCTAATTTTAATGAAGGATTGAAAATAGCTGCTGTGTTCAGTATCACTGACGCCAAGACGGCTCACTTACATAATCTCCTTTGTTGGAATGTGTTAGTGGCATGTATAATTTTGATAAATTATTAATGTTAAAGGTTTGGTCTGTTAATGGTATTGAAATATTTTAATCATGGGTTGTGTTGCAATACAATGTAGTGTTAACTTTAGGTTATCATGATAACCTGCATTTTTCCATAGAAAGTGAAAAACACTTCCTAACCAAAATTTTCTCAACTATTAAATGTATACTCGTCTGTACTGAATACAGGAGAAAATTATTTTGTTCTCTCAATGATAAATTCCCCCAGTTTTCTCACCATTCAAGAGGGTGCCTTCTAGATGTCAGATGCTCCATTGGGCAGTTTCTCTTCTTGTGGAGCTTATAACAACAAAAGTTGACTTTAAAAAATGTAAGTGGATAAATAAAGATACTCAAGAAATATTTCCTGAATAAAGTAACTAGTTCTCGGAAAATAACAATTAAAAATTTTTGCCAGCTTTATAAAGAGAATTATTATGCTTTAGGGGAAAGAAAGAGGGTATCAAGGAAAGAACTGGCAGAAAAAAAATGAGCTTAATTCCAGTATCTAGCCTGAAAATTTATAGCTTAAAATAGGGATACAGATTTGGAAAGAGACAAAGACAAGTGATAGGATTTCTAGGAGAAAGATAGCCATATTGATTTAACATAATACCTTTTATGACCTAGCTTTCTTTGAAGAACACAAACCTTTGAAAAAGTATGTTTCTTAAGTAATCAGCAGCTGTTTGCATTGTGATTGAATGTCTAATTAAATGGCCTAATCATAACCATATTTCACTTGAGTACTGTGATTTTTAAATTCATTTTTAAAATAGCATGAAATAAAACTTTCAGTACAGTTGCATGAAGAAAAGTGTATCTTTGAAATCAACTAAATCTGCAGTGAGAAAATTATCTCCAGTCTTACACCAAATATAAAATAAGCACTGGAAATAGCATCTTGCCAAGAAGGTCTTCACTCTAGACAAGTGCTATGTGTGTGGAGAGAGCCTATGTGGACTGCATCATTCATGAGATATTTTGTTTTCCTAAGGGACTTGTGTAATAGTCTTTGGAGACATCAGGAAAATAAGTCCCAAAACATTCGTAAGTCTGGAAACTTCTGGAAAGCCTAGCGGCCTTATTTAAAAGTGACCACTCAACCTAGAACATAGCATTGATATACAAACAAACAAGCTGGCTTTGTAGAATGTGCATTCTCCTCAGAGCAGGTTTGCTGGTTGGACAGCTTTGTAGGGGGTTAGAGTAGTATATCTGAGAGTGTGTTCCTTAGACCACCTGTATCAGAATATTCTGTAATATTTGTATAACGTCACTCGGGCACCTTCCTATACTTAAAGAATCAGAATTTCTGTGACCAGAACCTAGAATCTGTATTCTTAACAAGCTCCTCCCAAAGTGAGAGTTTATCACATTAAAGTTTGAGAATTAGTGTTAAGAGTTTTCTTGCCAGTGTTTAGTGGCAACTGCTGCTTTTCTCTAGGAGCATTACCAAAGCATCCCCAGATGCTCACTGCTCTGCTCATTTCCCCTCCAGCACCAGACATGCTATGGCTTCATCTCTTCTTAGGGCCATGTGGCCAGGGAGCTCCTCATGAACTGCTTCTACAAGCAAACCAAGACATCACCTACAAGCAGAGTTAAGGCTGCTTTAGGGCACAAGACCCAAGAGACTGCTCCTGCTATGGGATACCACCACCGCCTCCTGGGCAGCCTGTCTGTGATTTGTGGGAGTGACAATCCCAGCCACATCCTTTTCAACTAGGGAGATGAGGTTTCAAGCAAACAATTGGGAATTGACCCCAAGGGACAGAAGGCCTGAAAGACAGCAAGAATGCTGAATGGAAAGCTGTCCCCTCAACACAGTTCAACACTCACATTTGAAAGTTTCAGTCCTAAATCTGACAATTTGGCAGGCAAGTATGTGTCTACATGTAGGCCCTCTTCCTCTGTCAAAACGTCCATCTACAAACCCATATAATGTGTCCTATAACCTCTTTATCCATAAAATCCCTGATATATAAATGAGGATTTTCATATTGAAAAAATAAAACGTAAGAGTTTAGGAGAGAGGTTAAAACTTAGGCCGAGGTGACAGCACACCTGATTTAAATCCTAGCTTTGCCATTTTGCTGCCTAGGTGACCTTGAGCTGAATCCTTGACACTTTAAGCTTCAGTTTCCTTAAAAAATGAGGATAATAGTACCTGCCTCATAGGAGTTGTTTTGAGTATTAAGGTTATAAATTACATAAGATAAAAGTTAGTGACAGATAATAACTGTCACTCAGTATGTACTCCATATATGTAGCTTTTAATTTATTATAGTAACTTTTAACATTTTCTTTTTTAGCCCAGGAGTCTTGCTGTAGAAGAGGGACAAGAGAGGAAGACTGCAGGAGAAGATAAGTAGCTCTAGACACAAGGGAAGTTCACATCACTAAATAGTAACTGTTAAGCAGAGGGAAAGAAACAGGAGAAGTATGCAGACCACAGTGCCAGCTAATAACCTGGATTTCCTTGTGTATCTCCCTGGCTTAGCTGCTGTCTCCTCTACCCTCCTCCCTTTTTGTACCACCTTATTTATCTCTTTATGTACTTTTTTGACTCACTTTGAGAAATACTATGTAGTCTGCTATAAAATTTTAATCCTGGTTTTGGATTTTAGTATCAGTGACCCTTAACCTTGCAGGTGCTTAGGGTGGCAGCTGTCTCTCCTCTTGGGATCTAGGTTTTGGAATTATTGAAGAAAAGTTGATTTCTATCTCTGACCCCATCGGAATAGATCCACAATTCGACTCCAGATTTGCCTTCAGAGAAGTGTGTCATTGTGACATGGGGATATGATCAGAGAGACCTTTGCCTTCCTCTCTTTTAAAAATATCTTTACATTCTAGAGCTTTTACACTTTATGAAGTGCTTTTTCTTTCAATAGTTCATATGTTCCTTATAATAACCCTGTAAAATACTATTAATATTACTAGCTAGACCCCTATGAGGCACCTCAAATCTTTCTCTACCATCATTCTCTCTTGCAACCCTATTGCTACACTAGTCTTTGCTGTCTTCACATAAGTTTTCTAAAATCAAAATCCCTTAATTATTCTCTATTTGTGCCCCAATCAAATTGAACCTCCTCTGCCTGGCTTATAAATTGGTCTTGAAACCAGGGTCTCATCCTACTCTAAAAGCTTTCTCTTCATAGTTCCTGGAACATGGTCGACTCACTCACCACAGTGCTTTAGCCCATATTGCTTCCCTCATTAGTGAGCCTCCTCTCAGAACACCCAGATTCTACCCATTCTTCAATTTCCAGCTCCTCCTTGGAGCCTTCCTAGATCCTTTTAACACCTTAAAGATCTCGTCTTCCTCTGAATTCCAATGGTAACCACAGCTGTTTGGTCAATTATAACCTGGTCTTAAAGTCCTAATGGAGGGAAAGTATATAATAGATTTGATGCACATCAGAAAGCACTGGACTAAGTTTTAAATAGTTGACGTCTACTAAGGAGCTGAGAGAGCCAAGAGTGGTTGCTCTGCCTTTGTGGTTCTATATTTCTTGAGCTGTGAATGTGGAGAGGTTTGGGCCAGATGATGTTGATGGCCCCTTCTCATGCTGAGGTTCTAGGACAACTTAGCCTTACTTATGTGGGATGGGATTAGGGCTCTGACTGAGTTCTTAGATGAAAATGCCAGGAATGGGTACTCACTGCCTTTAGGACTTGGTCTATCCTACAGATTGCTAATGCAAAACTTGGCAGTTTTTGAATGCTATGTACCTTTTTCGGTAAGCTTTTTAACCACAACATTCTGGGAAGATTATTGAAGGATGTATTAGGTAGTAGGATGGTGTATTAGGGACAATAAAGGGTTGTCTTTGTGAATGACTTCCTTTGATGGAATAGATAGGGACAGCTATCAGATAAACCTTAGTCTTAACATTTATAATGTACTTTGCATTTCATCTTCATTGGATAGTGCTATATGATAAATAGTTATATTTTTAATCATTTCATAACTTGAAAAACATTTAATAGTCAAATCTCTAGGATAGATGCTAGATGACTTTCTAGTAATCTGGCGACATGTTTTAAGTCTGTATATGTATGTGTATATATCACATGCATATTACACTTGAATTAAGAAGGTATCCCTAAGTTATGAGGTGCTATTATACATTGACCAGACTTAAGAATATCTCTTAGAAGTGTGTTGACATTTAATTGACCTTTGAAAGTTCATTCTGTTAATCATACTCAAAGTGCCAATGCTATGGTTGACTGCCCTGGTGTTTTTACATTCGGTCTTTACATTCAGTCGTGCCTAGCATATAAATTCTTCAGCACAATTGCTACTTATTTAGCAAAAGTTTCCTTTCTTCTCTGAAAATGTGAGCTGTGTTTTATTTTTGTATCTTTTTTTTTTTTTTTAAACTTTGCTTCAGGCTGAATAGTGTTAGAGAATTGAATCGAAATGTTTTCCTGTCATTAGTGGAATGGGGTGTGGCTTCTTAATATAGGAGTAATGGAAATTTCTTGCTTAGTTGAAGTATACTTTTCTTTTGGCAGAAGTTAGGACTTTTAGAGGTATAATGCTAAAATTTAGAGAAGCTTAACACTTCAGCACATATTTTTAGCATAATAAACTTGAAAATCTTTCAGTTCCTTTTGTGTAGATTAAAACTATCAGTAGTAATACTTTTTATTAAACAAGGATTCAAAGGATCTATTTCATAGCAAACTAATTATATTCCTTGAATTACTGTCCGTGGAATTTTATTATAAACGATGTATTTGTTTTAAAAAAAAGTCAAATATATTTATTTTTTCATAGCTTAACATTTCATTATGATCACCTAGAGAACATTTGCTGAAATGTTTAAAAATTTCTGGGTATTAAATTTATGAAATGAGTCTGTGAAAATAATTTTTAATATGGTTAGCTGTCTTACAGGTTTCTAAATTAATATTTTTTAATGATCATAGAAAAGTAGCTACACTTTTTGCTAAATGTTGATAGAAAAATAAAAAATTATAATAGCTAATTTTTGGTAATTTATCTTTGCAACTCCAGACATTTTTATTTTTATTTTGTCTTAGAAGAAGTTTTTAAATAGGAAAGATAAAGTTTCAAACAGTTTTTATTTTCATTAATTTTATACTTTCAAATATGTAACTTTATATTTGAGATGCATTTGTTCCCTGTTAATAAGTTTTGATGACATTGTATCATTTATTCACAAGTTACAAATATGGTAGTAGTCTCATTTCATGAAGCTGACATTTTCTCATCCTTGTCCCTCCTTCCATATTGTCCTTTCTTTCTGCCTTTTTCTGTTTCCAGCTTTATAACTTAGAGCTGTCCTTTTCATCTCATTATGGCCCCACCTCCAAGGGAAAATGAGTCCTTTATCCTTAGTCCAAACATTTAACTTCAAACTCTATCCTTTTTTTAGACTATACAACGAAGTGTCTTAAATAATAGCTAAATAATACATAAAGGATGCAAATGACTATAAAGCTGAATAGTCAGGTACAGTATATTTACCCAGACTAAGGGTAAATTCTCACACTTCCATTTTATAAACTGTGGATTCAACACATAGATTTAGTTTAGTGTTTTGTTTAGTTTAGTTTAGTTTAGTTTAGTTTAGTTTAGTTTAGTTTAGTTTAGTTTAGTTTAGTTTAGTTTAGTTTAGTTTCAGGTATGCAGCATAGTGGTTGGACATTTACATAATTTATGAAGTGATCTCCGGGATAACTGTAGTACCCACCTGGCACTATACATGGCGATTACAATATTATTGACTATATTCTCTATACTGTACTTAATATCCCCATGACTGTTTTGTAACTATACCAATTTGTACTTCATAATCCCTTCACCTTTTCCATCCAACCCCTCAATTCTCCTCCCATTTAGCAGTCACCAATTTGTTCTCTGTATCTATGAGTCTGTTTTCATTTTGTTTCTTCGGTAATTAAGTATCTCAAGACCAGGCTAGAATTGGTTAAATACAGAACATTAAGATAAAGCCTGGTTCCTTGCGTAATCTGTCTCAGTAATTCGACTGGACTGATGACACATATTGACAAAATTAGTATATTTGCTCCTTTCTGTTTGAAGTCTGTTTTGCCATCATAAATTGCTTTCTGTCATTTGAATCCATATTTATGGATTCACAAATAATTTATTTTATTTTCCTGTTATTTAACAAATGTTTATACTTTCATGTACCAAACACTATTCTAAACAAGTATTAATTTATTTAATCCTTACTCTATAGTTATAGTTATTACTATACAGTTATAGTTATTATCATTTTGCAACTGAGAAAACTGAGGCACAGAGTTTTATTTTAGGGTAGGGCCTTAAGTGACAGGTGAGAGGGAAGTGTAGGAAGAGTACATAACAGAGTATTGCTAAGAATCAACAAAAAGGTGTGCAAGAGTTTTGGGAAGATGAGTCTAGGTTGAAAGATTTGGGGACTCACCTGGGCCTACTGGCTCTTTGTGGTTCTCAAGGGGCTGCCTGAACCTTTAGGCCTTACCTCCTAGCATTTCTCTGGATTCAAGCTTCTTTCTCAATTGAGGATTTAGCTTCACTTTTATCCGGAAGCTTGGGTATCACAAATAGCAGTGGAGAATTTCTTTTCCCCAGTATTAATCTCAGCCCACTTCATTCTCACATCTTGCCCTATTTTGTGTATTAATTTGAAAATATTATTCAATGGTGTTTATGTATGTGTGAGACTAATGTTAAGTAACGAGATTAAAGGACAAAAAGCTATCTTTTCTGTTGGAATTGGGGATGAGAGAAGATGAGAGAACAGAAATATCATAGAAAAGAAGAGAGATTTTGGGGGGAAAAAAGCTGGTGAAAAAATGAAGAAAGAGAATTACTGATTTGCTTCATACCCACACCTCCTCCCCAACTTAACTGTAACAGGCAATTTCACTCTATTTGCCTGTCATGAGATTCACCAGGGAGTTATGCACTGTGGGAGTAGAAAATTTCTCCCTTTTGCATTTTGAGACTTGGGTGTACTGCTTTGAGATGCCACTGGTATCTAAGTAATATTTGTTTATACTGGATATTTTTCTCTGTAGCCTTTGTGGATGGGGCTTAGAATACAAACAATATTGTTAGCAGAACTGCAGGTACTTGATTGCTGTGTTTACTTTACTAGTTAAAAAACTACCAGAACCGTAAGACTTCTGAGTACATTTAAAAAATACCACAGGCAATTTTAAGAAGAGCTTTAGAAAGAAAGAAAAAATAGGAAAAGTTAAGGCTTTCAGACTCTAGAATGCCAACCATTGTGCTACTTTTTTTTTTTTTTAATAAATGTTTTCAAAGAATCTAGGGTAGTTTCATCAATTATTTTTTAAGATGGATTGAAAATACTCTTCTTGTATATAAATCCTTTTCTTAATAGATAGTTTGGGGAAAATAAAAGTGTGACACTTTTGTTTTACAGAATATATAAAAATTTGGCACTTTTGTTCCATAGACTATAAAACTAAGGTTAATTCTTCAAAGAACTTAGGATTTTTTGGATGCTGTGTAAATCATCTCTAATGACATTTCTTCATCAGATCACTGATCCGAAAGTATTTTCTGTTGATTTATGACTATGTTGGGAATCATCGAAATTGTGACGCTTCCAGAACATCCAAAATATATGGTCAGTTTTGCCCTTAAACTTTCTAATAATTCATTTTATGGACCCCTGAAATCTCTTTCTTTGTCTTGTTCCCTAGCTCTCTGTAGAAAGGTACCATTTTTCAGCAGCATTTATGAAAAACACTTGGTTTAAATAACAAAATGTTGAGCTAATCTAAATGATAAAAGTACTAATTTGAAGAAATTAACTTATATTTAAATAATTTTTCATTTTCTAAATAGAGGAGCCTGATCTTAACAGGTTTGATTAGATCCTTATCAGTAAAACAAAGTAAAGATTTTTTTCTTGATTATTGCATGGCAATGTTCAGACATTTCAAGAATCACAAATAAATTACCTTTAGAGACTAGAAAGGGGGAAAGGGAGTTTTTCTTTCCCATTTGTTTTTTTTTTTTTTTCCATTTATTCGTTTTTTTTCTCCCATTTGTCCATCCTTTCCTATAATCATGAAAATGGTTATTTTCCACCTCTGTTCATCAAATGTTTCTCATTTGTACATCCTAGGTGACCACCACCAAGTTTTTCTTAGAATTATGCAAAAGTGGAGTGTGGGCCTTTAGAAGGTAGTGAAAATCATCCCACACTTTCTCAGACTCTTTTCTTCTCTTGGGGTAAGAGAAGCAAAATAGTAGTTAGGATTTGTCACGTTGTTTCTGTGGCTGCCCTGTTTGGTTGACCTAAACTTTTTTACCTCAGTTCTTAATGCTTAAATCTACAAATGAAATTAGGGTCAGTCACACTATATTTCCATCATCTATCCCTAGTGGTTCAAATTTAGTACAAACCTGCTGTTGAGTACATATTAATTAGGTGAGCGTAATGGGATGAAATCATAACATGGGTTTTTTAATAACTATTTTTTTAATCGAAGTATGGTTTTTGTCTTATGACTTTATAGTTATTTTGTTGAAATCTAGAAAATCCTTATGTGAGCTGCTAAGCTGCTGATAGCCCAAAACAGTGTAAGTCAAACATTAACTTGCACTAAAATTACTGAGTGTCTTTGATTTTGAGATCCAGTGAGGTATTTCAAGTTAACTTGCCCATTCTTTGTACAGAATGGTGTGAAGGTCTTTCAACCAGATTTCACCGTTAGACTCAGAATGAGAATTTTTTATCTTTGTTTTCTGTATGCTATGTCGCTGTTTGCCACAAGTATGAGGTATTTGAGCCTCTTTCCTTTTGCTACTTATAACCTAATTCCCATGCCAGACAGTATTGGAGATAATTAAGTTGTTCTACTGAAAGCTTCGTAAGTCAGCTACTAACTACACCGTCTGTGAATATACTCTCAAACTATCTTGTAGCCCTGCTATTTTTAAAAATATGTGAGTGTGGGAAGTGATTGTGAATGAAGTCAGGGTAATTGGTACTTCTTTGTATTAAGAAAAATCACACTAGTTAAGGGAAGACTGCTTCCCTGATTAGTGTATGTTTAATTTTTTAAAAAGTCTTCCAATCTTCTCCCATTCCAGTTCTAACCCTACCTCATAAATTCAAGCAATGAAGGAATTAGAGTCACAGGATTTTATAGCTGGAAGTATTTTAGAGAGAATCTGATTAACTCTTATTACAGTTGAGGAAATTGATGTCCAGTGAGGTCAAATGAGATCATGAAGCAAGTTTAAAAGCCCAAATGACATTAGTAGTTTATTTCCTTTAGTAAATACTGTTCTGATTAATCTGCCCTAACATGTTCATAGTCAGAAGGTAGTAATAAGGAAAAATAACTAATGTGTATGGTGCTTACGCATACATATCTCAGTCATTCCTCAGAAGAGCTCTGTGAGATGCAGGTATCATAGTTTACATTCACAGAGAAAATAGGCTCAGTGTCAGCTCAAGAAGAAACCTGTCCGTGAAGTCATCTATCAAAAGGGCCCAGTGCTCCCTGCCTTCCCACTTTCCACCTTGACAGAAGCATCAGGTGGTCTCAAGACAGTTCTCATAAACCACAGGATAGGGCATCACATCTTCATATGATAGCTCTGGCTCTAAACATGGACCAATTATTAACTTTTGTCTATTTCATCACTTTTAAAGCGGAGAAAACCCTACTTTTTAAAGACCTGTGAGTTAATACATTTAAAAAAAGAAAAGGATGCTAGATAATTGTAAACAAAGTGCATTTTAAGACTCTCCTCATTAACATTTAAAAAATTCAGCTGGCATATATTGAGCACCTACTATGTGTAAAGTACATTATGCTCCAGTAGACACAATAGTGATTGAGACAGAATCATGGTCATCAGGGCTTATGTAATATTCTCTCTTTTCAAAGATTTATTTTTATAGAGAACTGGTCTTGAGAAATGTCTACATTACTCTTAAGTTATGAGAAATATTCTCATATCTGAAATGGATCATTTTTTCCTAAATATTTGTATTATTCACATTAAAGAAAACAAAATACAGAAAAGTAAAAAGAAAAAAATTATATGTGTATATTCTGAATGTTTAACATGATAATACTTACCATTTTTCTTGGCTTTTCTTTAACTTAGGATATTTAATGTATATCATTCACAGCTTTGTAAACATCTTTTAATCATTACATAATTTTAGAAGGAGTCAGTTTCTAAGTATGTCAATAATCTGGCTATTTTTCTATGGCAATTACTGTTGTTATTTTATACAAAATGATTAATAAAGGACTCTAACCTTGACTATTATTAAGAAATACTTTCTAAAAATATATTTTTAAATGAACTAAGGGCAAATGACTTTCAAGCCTTTCTTTAAGAACATCAAAACCATTTAACTTGCTTATAATATTTATAGAAATGTCAACTATGTACAGTTGACCTTTAGTAGAAACAAATATTTTTTAATTGTGAAATTTATAAACAAAAATGTTTTTTAAATGTAGTTTCCATTATAGAATATATTCCTCTGAAATAATTTCTCATTATTGAGAAGATATAGAACTAATGTTGAATTTTTACTGTTTGGGGAAATTTAATAGCTTCGACTTAAAAAAACAAACACAACTGTTTGAATTCTGAATTCTGCCATTGACTATTACAATCAAATTCATCTTAAATTCAATTAATGTCTATTCAGAAGTAGAACCTTATATTTCAGCAGAACTGGGAGGGTATTTCTAGGTAAGGGTTGCTTTTTCTGAGAAGGCTAATGGAGCAGGAACCCCTGAGTGGGGAAGAGCTGAGTCAGCAGGTGGTCTGAGGGATATAGTCTGGGAACTGCTGACAGTGATGTGCCTGAAGGGAGGGAGGGAGAAGGGATGGGAGGAGTGGGACGGAAAGTCCCTTATTAGCCTGAAGGCTGAGATGACCTGACCCTTTGGAATCCCCCTACCTAGTGAGAATGCCAGCCAAAGTAGGAGAGGAGGGGCTCTGGACAGATGGGGGAGGAGGATGATAACAACCACAAAACTCTGATAAGCTTGGTGAGCTCCTATCTGGGGAACCTTGACCTCGATTTTTGGGATTATTTTAAAGGAGAGTTTAGCAATTGAATAAATATATAATGAATGAATGAGTAAATGAATTGTTTTATCACCAAAGGATATGGATATTTGTTTGTTTTTATGCTTATCTTTTTTCACTTATCAATTTTAATGTCCAACTTACAACAAAAACACACTTTTATTGAATTACCACTAACTATATATATTCAAACCCACACCCTCCCCAGCTCCACAAATGATTCAGAAGAGCTTACAATAAGCAAAACATCAGAATAGTAAAGTGAATGATGATGTCATTCCAGGTCTCAAAGCCTTGAGTCCCTACCTGCATGATAATGATAGTAAATGCTTCATCATACCGTGGCAGGAATAAAATGAGTCTGCATAGACATTGCCTGGCATACAACAAAAATGTTATATTAAAGTCGAGGCTATAAACTTAACGTACACATAGTTTCGCTTAATTCTCAACTTATTTTGCACTACCATTTTATTAGAGAATGTTATTTGAACAAAATATTAATTTCTAAAGTAGAAGCAGTTTTACTGTCTAAACTCTTTAAGCTCTACATTATCTAAGATAATGCTTTTCTTCCTAGAATTTGGATTTCTTAACCTTCCGTGTATGCACAATCCATGGGAAAATGTTCCCAGTAAATGTTCCTAGTTTCAAGAAGCAAGGACCAGGTAGGTCTGTATTTCTATTAATTACCAAAAAAAAAAAAACGAAAAGAGAAAGTTCATCACTGTCATTAGGAAGAAATATAATGAGAAATGGAAGGCTTTGAATCAGGCTTCAAACAGTGTGGACTACTAAATATAAAGTATAAATAGAAGAAAGTAAAGATTAATTTTAAAGGACAGAATTTTGTTTGTACACTTATTTCCATGTCGGGCCAGTTCTGTGTGTGCTTTCTACAGAAGGAAGCAGGGATCACTTGTGTTTCTTGTCTTTAGATGAGTTTTCTGAAGGAAGAGATAGGGGCCAAATGCCAGTGCTATTGATACGGTTCGCCTAGGACCTTGGCTCTCAGAGAGATGGTGGATAGAAGGACACAGAACAGGTCCTGATATGAAACACTCCCATTCCTAGCGTGCCACTGCGAACATTCAGAAGCCAGAGGGAGTGGAGGTTAAATGTACATGGAGGAGAAAGGTGGAACCAGAGGGAGAAGCATCATTTTCTAGTGGGGTAGGATCACCTGCATGCACCTTTGCATTTCCATGGGCAAAAGGGAGTCCTAGTATAAATAAATAAATCAACAAATAAATCAACAAATAATTTGATTTGTTATCAAATTAACAAATAATAATAATAACTTTCACCACCTACCGATTAGTGCCTAAAATCTCACAATTCAATGGTAGGTCATTTAAATACTCTGATATCTTAAAATCCAGAGAATTGGGTATGTGAAGGGAAGGAGTGAGAGGATCTTGAGTGGCTATAATATTTTAAGCTGTTCTTAATTATGTGTAGCTTAGGAAAATGCATGATTATAGGGTCAATAAGAGGGTAAGACTGAATGGTTAAGGGTAGCTAAGAAAAAATTTTAAATTTGTTCTGGGGCCAGTCCTAAACTGTCCACCACCAGAAGGAATTAATCCTTCAAATAGTTAAAGCTAATGTGGGGAAGATTATAAAACCTATCCAGGATATAGACATCCAGAGCTATACTTTGGGTTGGGAGACTTTTAAGAACCCTAACAGTGTCTAACAGCCAGGATTCCTATGGTTTTAAACTAAGTAGTTTTCTATGAGCATTTCTAGAATTATAAAAAACAAACTAGAGTCTGATGTATTGAACACAATTATTCTGCCATATTTGTTTTTAATTCATGATTTTTAAATAGATTTACTGGTCACATTTCTCAGATAGTGGGAAGATTTTTTTAAATTTTAAGCAAATTTATTTATTTCCGCCTTTCTAGATTAGTAGTTCTCTGCCAAGAAGGTATGGCAAAATCATTTGAAAGCTTTTGCAAAATACACATACTCAGCACCCTGCCAATTAAATAAGAATTTCGGCGTGGAGCAGGCAGTCTAGGTATGTAGGGTTAGAAGAAACTGCCCTGGTTATTGTTCCAACCCTCTCATTTTGAGAATTGCTGCTCCAAATGGAACCAATACTGCTCAATTAACAGAAAACAAGCAAATAGTTTAAACAACATTGAGTCTCACTTAAACTGGCAAAATCGTTGGGATGAATCTGCTTTACCTTTCACAGAGATTTCATCTAGCTGATGTCTTACTAAAAAAAGAAAGCTCATGTATACAGACAATGAAGTACTATGTTGATGCTTATTAAATGCCCTTCCATTTATGAACCCTTGTAACTAAGATCTTATGATTTCTCATGCTTTGTTTGTTGAATTTTTTCATGTTTATTCATAGAGCTCTGAACAAAAGGCTGGGTTTTCAAGGTTGTACTAAGGTTTACTATCTCTTTCATATGTTCACTGAATTGTTCTTTGAGATTGTTTGCTTAGTATGTACTAGTCACTTAGGGTTCTTCGTTTTTAATTTAATGTTACTATTTAAAGTGCTAAGATTCCAAGGCAAATAGGGGACCTGTCATCCTAAGAAAAATTTATGGGAGTAAAAATATTTTCTTCCTGTAAACAGTTACTGCTATACAATATCTTCACAGGGTGTAAAGCTTGTTATTTATCTGTTTTAATTAAGAGTACCCTGCCTATTTGTGACTAACTTAAAAGAAGTGGGTGTCTTGGTGAGAAGTTCACAAGGTTGGTAGCTGTAGCTGAGTTTGGTGAACTGACTCAAGCCCTAGTCAGCAGTGGTATACAAATGCCAAGTACTAAGAATTTCTGGAATGTAGAATCGCACAGCACTGATAAAGTTTGCTTTGTTCCCCTATGTGACTTGACCCATTGAGAAAATGTGGTTCCCTAGGAAGTTTTAATAGTTCAAAGTACTTAGTTAATAAAAAAAAGAAAAAAAAGAAAAAAGCCAAAACATAATTGAGCTTATTTTCACCTGCTGCCCCAAAGATTAACTTTCTTAACCTTAATAGGATAGAGTTACCCTTTGCTTTGAAAAAGTAATTTATGGAGCTCTTCAGATTTGTTGGTTTCAGTAAACATGACACTGTTTGTGTGGATTTTGTTTTTGTTTTGGTGTCTCAAACTACTAAGACTTCTGCAACTTAAGAACCTTATGGTAACTTCATCTAAAAACAAATCTCCAGGAAAGGCACACCCTTTTCTGTATCAACTTAATCTTTCACTAGACTAGGAAGGGTTTTGAATTACTTCGGGAAAGTAGTGACTGATAGAGCTTAACCTTCAGTTTTCCTCATTTATTTTCATAAGAGAATGGGAGTGGAATTCAAAACATTCAAATTTGGAGTTAATGTGCGTCACTCTGTTTCGAGTGATAGGTTCTGTGTTTTTCCAGTGGGAAACTTAGATCCACAAACTGATATATGCCTGTTATAGACCTTGTTATTCCATTCTGTTTTTCTCCTGATTGTTGCTTACTCTTTCAAAAACCAGCTGACTATACAAGTTGCCTCTGGGAGCAGATTTCAGAGCAAAAGTGATATGTAAAAGCACGTAAGTCTTTTTCGTGTGTGTCAGAATTTATGTTTGAAACAGACCTTTTTTAATTTTCATTGCGAGTGTAAGTTCACTTAAATATAGCATTTAAAGTTAAATATGCACTCTGTTAAATAATTTAATTTCTATGGTCACTTTCACTCAGAGAAGGATTTTAATTACATAACGCATGTTGAAATCATTTTAAGTAACTCTGCCATTGCCTATTTGTTCCTTGTAGCAAACAGTAAGGGATGAAATCCATTTGCATATATTGTCTTATTATATCACAACATTTTATAGGGACTTGATAGATGAGTAATAAATATGCATTAAATATTTTGTTTTGAATTTGAGACATCCTCTAGAATATTTCTGTGTTTGAATGAGACAGAATTGCTACCTGTACATCTTAGAAGAACCTGCTAGGGAACCTTCTTCAGGTTAACCAGACAGAAAGAAATATATCCCTGTTGACAGTGAGCAACTGTAAACATCCTCGACTGGAAGCTGTGAAGCCACGGATGGGCTTTCAGTCGGATGTTTGCAGCTGCCTTCTGCCTCGGACTTCAAGGAGCTACTTTAGAAGCAACTGTCTTGTTAACTCAAACCGAATACCTTACTTTCTCTTCCATATATTTTTACAAAGCTTAGGTGAAAATGGTATAAATTAACTGACTTTTAAACCATCTCTGTTCATTTTTTGAGGCCTTTAGCAGAGTAGGAAGAAAAGTGCCATTTGTGTATATAGAACTTGCAATATCAAAAAAAAAAAGGCAAAGTATTCCCTGAGAGTGAGGAAATGTATTATAGTGTTTTCTTTAAAAAAAAAAAAAAAAGTGTACTAAAGCCATGTCCTTCTGTTTATTTTGATCTGTGATTTCAAAATAGGTGTTTTTTAAAGAGCCATTCACTAACATCTCTATAAATGAAATGTAAATTATTTGGAAAGAAAAAAAAAAGTAAAGACCAGAATGAAGAGTTAATTTGCTTTATTTGGATTAAACCTCTTTTATTTTTTTAAGGTTCAGTCTTTAAGTAATAAAGTGTTTTCCATTCAACAAAGTACCCAAAATAAACTAGCTTGACTCAACCAACTCTTATTTGAAATATCTATTTGGTCTTGATTTAGCTGATGAGAATAGTATTTTAGGAATTTGTTGATACTGTCTCTATTTAATTGAACTGTTAATTTTGCTTTATGTAATCATCATATATATCTCTTAAAAATAATACATACATCAAATTCTACCCTAAATATATGAAGGCTACCTAAGATATTTAAAAGAACGCTGTTGTGGGTCTCTGTGAAGGACCTAATTTCTAACTTGGCTTTTTTTGTAAATCTGTATTTGTCTTATTGCACTTAAATAGTAGAAATGAGATACTTTAAAAGGAGACAAAGGTGACATCCTTTGTCCTCTAATACATAGTATCTTCTAAACATGCAGTATTTTCATTAATGTAGAAATCAAATTTCTGTTCCCCATCAATGATGTTGGTAAGATGTGATATTGAAACAGTGTGACCATCCACTATTTAAAATTCGATGAAACTATAATTAGCTGGGATGGAGAGAGAAATGCATAGTTATGCCTTTAAATTTCCGTCATACATAAAACCATCAAGTGAAAAAACTCAATTAGTCATGCTGGGCCATGAGAGGTTAGTAGACTGCCACTGAAACAGGTGGGAGGGGTGAGGGCTTTCCATCTGCTAGGCCCTGGGGTCTAGAACTGAGAATGTGGCTTGTTTTTTAATAGGTAAACTTAAAGCACTTAGAGCAAATAACTCAGCTGTGTCTCATGGTAAATGACCATAGATTTGGAGAAATGGGTAAACTTTTCCTAGTTCTTTGACCTTCACTTACTTCAGGTTCTTCTGTGTAATTTCACATGCCCTCCCTTTCCTCGCTGCCCTCTAAATTTTTTATTTCCCACTTCTATTTAGTTATTTCCTTCATTTAAGTAATTACTTATTAGAATATTCTAATCTACAACATTCTTAAATATTCTTAAGCCAACAAATACAAACCATAAAACATTCTGGGTAGTTTTGAAATTAATACCTATTATTTATTATGTGCTATGCCCCACATTTCCATAATAATAATCTAAAATGCTAATTTAAGATAATATCAAAAGTATGTTATTTATATTTGGAATAAGATCTGGATGCAATTTTTATTTTGCAAAAATTTACACCTTTTAAATTTTACAGTATTACATTTTTATAAGTACCTAAACAAAGTAATTGTGCACTTAAGATACTTTAATATTTAGCATAAATTAGAAACTATTGCTAATTGCTTTCTT
Organism: Pteropus vampyrus; assembly: GCF_000151845.1. NCBI lineage: Eukaryota > Metazoa > Chordata > Mammalia > Chiroptera > Pteropodidae > Pteropus > Pteropus vampyrus. The sequence goes on from NW_011889174.1 coordinate 1,423,175, forward strand.
TTGGTTTTTCTTTATGTAATTTTGAATTTCATGTTCATATCAGCATAATGATATATATATGGTCTAGAACATAAAATTCTTGAAATTGACTGCAGTAGGTCAGTTACTGAAAATAAAACACTGTCAAAATGTGTGCTAAATAAATGTAAACTGAGTGTTCCTATAAAGTTTGTAATGTAAAAAAAAAATCACCACACTGAGTAATCATAACTATTGTATAGTTTTTATTTATGATTTTCCACAACAAAAATTGTCACATCCTTGAAAGCGAGATTTTTAAAGGAAGTACAAGAGGTTCTAAAAGTGGCAGTGGTGACTCATTTAAATGATACTTATTTTTCCTGACCTTAAAACTCTGATTTGAACCTGCGCTCCATTTTGTAGTGATGCTATCTATAAATATTACACATGTGTGAAAACTTTAGAATGAATAAATAAAGAAAGAATAAATAAAAACAGGGGTGAAGACTTTGGAGGCAAAGGGAGCTGCTATACCTGTGAAACACGCCTCTGCCCAAGAGTGCTCTCAGACTTGGCTCATCTTCTTTCACTAAAATTGTAGCTAAATATTACCAATGGAGGGAGAAAAGCTATCTTGAGTGGTGTCAGTTTGTGGTCACTTAAAAATAATAATGCAAAGATGTCAGTTGTTTTTCTGTACCAGAAGACTAACCAGAGATAATTATTTCTCTCAATTTTTTAAGTGACTTACTGAAAGCTTACTGAAATTCTTCATGAGCCTATCTTAGCAGTCTCACTAAAATAATGGAGACTTCCTTGTTATGGTACTATATCAGAACACGTGTTCAAAATAGATATGGAAGATATGTTCGATAGTGTGTACTATAGTTGTTTGTGTGCATGAACTAAACTGTTAAATCATTTAAGAAATTGGGTTTTTTATAATTATTGTTTTTCTCTTCATTTTTACTCCTCTTAATGGCAAAAAGCCAGAAAATAAAATGGAAAAAAAAATAAAACCTCATCCTGTGAATGTGCTTATTATTCGAAATAATAGTCAATGAATTAAATATTATTTAAGAGGCTTTTTTAGTTATGCATGAACAAGTATATCTCACTGATACACACTTTTTAAATCAGTGTAAATGTGGTAGGCAAGTTAATGTTGCCAAGTGATACTTAATCTGCCTCTCCTAATTTGTATATCTAATTATTATATAAACTTAATGATGCAGTACTTTGAGAGTAGAGGCTTTTTAATGCAAATTAAAACGAAGTAGATTGGGGATTCATTCAGCACAAACACTAAATGTGAACTTACTGTCCCCAAAGGCTTCACTGCCTGCCTGGTTAGATAAATTAATGAATGAACTCCTGCAGGTTCCTTAACAACTCTGAGTAAAATCAGAATCTCTCTGCAACTTTCACTTAAAAAATGACACCATGAGATCTTAGGATATAAGATACTTTACTGGAAAGCGTGTCGGAAATGTAAAATGTTATACAGTGTGATAATATAAGCCCGCTATTGATGTGCTTCCTTGCAGGGATTGTGCTCCAATTTCTGAATTTTGGATTTGTTTTTTTTTTTAGCTAACAAGTTAAGCTCTTGAACAAATGCTTAGACCAATGAAGGAAAATGTATGTAAAAGGGAAAGAAATGCATAGTTAAATATGTAAATAAATGTCTCAATGACCTAAAAGAGTAGCACTTACAGCCAAGATTGCCACTGTAGAAATACATTTATTTACAGGATGTGTGATGTTAATGAATAGAAACATTGTTACCCTCTTTAAATGAAGATTTCTTTGCACTGAGTATAAGTATGAGTCAGAGGATTGGTAAAAGTTGCAAATTCAGATATTCAAATTGGCATATTCATGTTTTACACATAATAGATCTTTCTAAGTGCATATTAAGGAATTGGTTTTGCTAAATTTCTTACTCTTTAATTGTGTTAAATTAAAATTATCTTTGGAATTATAATCTTTCAGACTGTCCATCTGGAAAATATAATTTTAAAACATTTATTCTTTTTCATATACTTTCGGTGGCTTTCTTGGCCATGTCATGTATATAGTTGTCTTTTTTTCAATTCTCACTCTGCCCTCTTACCCCAGTAGATCTGTATTTTACTTAAAATAAGTTCTGACAATCAGATATTGAATAAGAAATTAAGAAATTTGTACATTATTTATGGAAAGAACAATGCTCAGTTGTATCTTCAACCAATCATCTAACACTTCAGCTTTAGTTTCTGGGCTGATTTTATTGATTTCTTATAACCCGTACCTAAATCTCTAATTAAAAATAAGTCATTAGGAATTGTTACAAATTTTTAAAATGTAAGGCTATTTTAATAGCATAAATTCAGTTTGTCAAAATGAATTTACTGAAATGTAGTTTACCTTTTTTGTGTGTAGAAAAGAATCTATTCAGGCTATTGGTACATATTTAATTCTTATTGAACGTATGATAAGCTAATTGCTAATTAAAGCCAGCTTTAAAAACTCATTCAGTTAGTTTCCCACCTGAGATAACACTAGGACGAGTGCTGAGAGAAGTAAGGGTTATGTTCAGGGCTGGAAAATTAGCTTCCAGGGTTTGATGAGCAGTTCCATCTCCTGAATCTTGGACATGGTAGCTTACTTTTCCAGAAGAGAATTGAAAAATGACTAACACCTGGGAGTGACTACACCTAGCACTACTGATTATTTTTAGGTTAGGGGAGATTAGAATACCACTAAGGGCAGAAGGACTTTTTTCTTATGAAGGATGATTATATCTTAGGTTAAGATATTTCCAAAGGGCTACAGTGCGTAAATGCTGTACTGCCCCTCTTTGGAGCCTCTTCTGAAGGGGTTTTCAGGATTCATTTGTGCCCCATCTTCTGCTCTCCCCCAGCTCTCTTAGTCCCAGCCACACTACAAACAACCTCTCTCTAGTCCTTTGCATCCCAAAGCTTTGCCCTAGCTCGCTCTTCTGTATAAGTTGAATACTTACCTATCTCTACCCGCAAACACAGCCACACACACATACTTTAGGTCTCATACTTAACGTCATTTCTTCATGGGACATTTTCCCTTATTCCCTTCTCTTCATGTGCTCTTTCTTTGTCCTGAGACAAGAATCACGAGAAGCAGCCCATCATGTAAAATTCTGGGGGGGATTAGTCTTCCAGGCAGAGGGAACAGGAAGTGCAAATGAGAAGTTGGATTAGGCAAAAATTATGAAGTATTCTAGTTCAGAGAGAGCAAGACAGGATCAGAGAAGTTAGCAAGGAACAAGTAATACAGGGCCCTATAGATCACAGTGACAAGTTTGAATTTTACTGATCGGCATTGGATTAATACTTGTTATCATGACATGTTCTTTGAATTTAATTTAATTAAATGATAGGACCTCAGTCATATTGACTGACCCTATCAGAACGTGGGTAACTTTTTTTTAATGATGTAGAGCAGCTTGTTTTGATAAATATTGAGTGCCTCTTGTATAAAGAATAGTGAATGTTAGGGGCTGAAGGATAAAACATTGAAAAAGACTTGATCCCTGTGGTTGCTCATAAGGTTAGGATGAGATAATGTCATGTGGACCAGAGACCTAGGATTACCTGACTCCCACTTAAGACCAGCCACCCCTCCCTGAAAATGTCTCACAAGAAATACATGCTAAGAAAAGGAAAAGCAAGCAGAACAACATCACTAAGTAGAGCATCCCTCCCCCCCCCTCCCCCTACCCTAATACAGAACACTGATACGCTAGACTGAACTAAGGAATCATTTATTTCATACTCCTTTAGCCCAGAGCCCCATATTGGGCAGTTCTCTTTATGAGAGATCTTGAAGTTAAGCATCTAAGAAGATGAGCACACTTTACTGCTTACTCTTGAGAGGAAGAACATCCACAAGAAAGTTTATCCAAATGGGATAAAGACTATGCCCATGTCTTAATGAACCTTCAGCTGAGCCCAGAGGCCAAGAAAATGTCAGCAAACCTGCTCCACCAAATAACAACATTCTTCCTCTTTGTGTTGGTATCTGGGGCGGAGGCAGAGGAGTCCAGGAGGAAGAGGGAGGAGTGCAAGAAAGGGTGTTAATATGCACTCATACTCCCCTTAGACTCCAATATTTGCCCTCAAACAATTTTTATTTAGGTAGAGTTGATGAAATACATATAAAATAAGTAATAGCGGTTTATAATGTCCTAAATAATGATAGTAATAATGAAATCCTGGCTGACATTTATTGAGTATGTGCCAGGCACTATTCTAGATGCTTTGTATTAACTCACAGCTTCATCCTCACAATAGCCCTGTGAGGTAGGTGCTATCATAATTTTACAGATAAACAGAGTGAGGCACAGAAGGCTAAGTGACTTGCTCAAAGTTACTCAGTAAGTGGAAGACAATCTGAAGTAAAGAATAGAAAGAGCTGAAGATTACACAAGAAAGAACAGCCAATTTAATCTAGAAAGATTGTGGAAGACAGCATGTGAGTTATATTTTCCCCAAGTTGAGGACGTGAAGTACAGGGTGTGTTTGGAGAGTATAGGGAAGGTGACTGCCTGAAGAGGTGCCTGGTTTGACCAGCTGCCTGATTGGCCCCTTAGCAGATCATAGGGAACCTGCAAGCCATGCAGTCAGACACTGCTCTGGAATATGGTGGAGGTTTTGAAAATGTGCAAAAATATCTCTTTAGGCTTATGGCAAGCCGTCCTTTTAAATAGTGTTGAATTATGACATAAAATTATGCAGAAATGTTTTGTTTCTCTTGAAAGCTAGAAAACAAGGGATGCTCTCGCTGCATCTGTAAATAGGCTGCTGTTTTTCTTTCTTTTTTGTAGTTGTAAAGAATCATTCATGCCGGCGTAGTTAATGAGCTTCTGCAGCTGTTAAATGAAATTATATATTCTGTTCAACTAGAGCCTTCTAATGCTGCCATTGTCTCCTGGCCATCTTGGTGTCTTCTCTAGCACCAGGATACTTCTAAATCACAATGGCCTGAGTTGTTCTTAGTCCAGGAGATTCTGAGGTCTGGGTCAGACAGGCCTGCAGAAGGAGAGGCTATTTTGGCAAAGGTAGCTATAATAGGACGTTATTTTTCTATATCACAGCTGCCCTCTTCAGCAAAGACTGTGAGGAATGCTAGAGGGGAACTATTCACAATTTTCTAAAAAGGTTTTTCAAGCAAAATTGTTATCAATCGAATTATACACAGACACTAACATTCAGTCTTCCAAGTAAGGCACTTAATCAGCTCCATAGACAGCTGCGACTGAGTGCATTGACTCCGACTTGGTTCTTTTCTTCCTTTGTGATGTTTCTCTGTTCCACACCTGTCAAAACTGGAGCTTCCTGGTCAGGTCTTTTAGTATAAGTTTGAAGATTTTTTAGTCTTCCAATCTGTTATTGCTCTAAATTCAGACTGTCACTCCTCATTCTGGTGCCACCAGGATCCACCCTGGGTCTCTGATGTACAGCTGCCGACTTTTTCTGGGCTGTGCTGGGTGGGGATCTGCCTGCTGTGGTGGTGGGACTGGTTACAACCAGATGCTTTTGGTGGAAAGGAAGTAACTCCAGATTGGGACTAACTGTGCAAGTCTCTCCTATTGCACAGGAGTTATGAAATTCTGACATTCTTCATAATCGCCCCTCTTTCCAAATACCTAATTCTCTCTCCTTCTCCAATGAAAACTATTTAGTTTTTTGTTTTGTTTGTTTTTTGTTTTTTTAGATATCTGATCTTATTTATTTGTCACTCTTACAAAATCTCATTTGTGATTGCACTCAGACTTAGAGGGAGACAATCTCGGAGAAGAAAGTCTGCATCTCTTGGCAATCTGGTCATGGCATTTTTCTTTAGCCTCCTTTATTCTCTTGGCCACAAGTTTAGCATTTTCTACAGCCTCTTCCTTATTTTTCTTAGTACTCTGTTTCTTCAGAGCAATATTCCGACATTTGTGTTGCAGGGTGCATGGAGTAACAAGACGCTGAATCTTGGGTGTTTTGGTCTTAGGCTTCTTACCTTTTTTGTTTAGGGACTTTCTCACAGCATATTAGTGGACATCATCTTCCTTAGAGATATTGAAAAGTTCGTGGATTCTGCCAGTCCTTTTGGGCCCCAGGCACCGAGGCATGATAATATCAGTGAGACCAAGAATACCTCTCTCCCCTTTTGTCACAATGACCAAGTTGAGAACACTCAGATTGGCATCCACAGTGCAACCCTCAACAGTTCTGTGTTTTCTTTCTCCAGTCCTCCTTGGTCTCATACAGGAATGCCCCTCACTCAATAGCAGGCGGACATGGCCATGAGTCAATACTCCCTGCTTCATGGAGAAACTTTGTTTGCCGTTCCTACCACGGATTTGAACCACATAACTCTTCCATTCTTCACCCAGAGCCCCAGCAGCAACTTCTGTGGCCATAAGCTTTTCATAAAAGATATGAAGTTTTCGTTCGTCATCCACTTCAATGAGCTTCTGGCAGCCAGTGGCTGGGAAAGATGTTCAGCTTCATTCGGAAGCAGTTGACAAAAAAGAGTGTTTAGATTTATTTTCACAGACATTTCCACCATGTATTTACTGTAGGGAAAAAAATATTTGCTGGGCAGTATTTGATTATAGCCCTATGAAGTAGGTGCTGTCATAATTTTACAGATGAAAAGAATGAGGTACATAAATTAATAAAGAGTTAATCCTGGTGAAGTATTAATTTAACCAATTAAATGATATTTAAGAGTCAAACATAAGAGAACCAGTGAATAAACACAGGAAACATATTTGTATGAGTAGATATATGCAAACATAAGTTTAACTACATATTCTTATACTTTTCATGTCTGCATTCCCAGCTCCCATAAGGACCTTCTACAGTGGCCAGTTCTTTGTTATTTAAAAATTTGAGCTGTTTGCATACTAAGTATTACAGTAATATAATCATGTTACTGTGATCATTAGGTCTATCTGCATTTAATACTAGCAATATATGCATGCTCTTATAATCTCTTCACCTTTGCATCTCTTAACCTTTGAAAAGGAAGTTAATTTCAATGAAAAGTGATAAGGAAAATATCCTTGAGAATGAAAACATTGCTTAAAAAAAGAGAAAATCATAAGAGCTTTCCACGTCTTGTTCTCTGCTGTATTACTAAGGAGATGTTAAAAATATAGTCTGGAGACTATCCGATATTTTATAACTGGAGCATAACTATCTGCTGACACGTAGGCCACTTAGGAAATATTGCTGAATAACACATTTTCACATAATCTGATGTCATCTCAGCCAAATTAATCTCCAAACTAACAAGAGTCCTTTCTGAGCTTTACAGATCCGCTCAGAGATCTGTAATAAATGGTATATATTCACGGACTGCTGCAGCGATAGTATTTATGCAGCTTGGCTAGAAACAGTCGCTCCCTTAATGTTGTGGGTGTTTAAGACGAAGACTGTCCCTGGCACCATACAGCACAGTAGGAACGCTGGCTTGCTGACTAAACAAATGTGATTGCCAGAGTGAATTATTAAATTCCACTAGCCTTATTTGCTAGAGAATTTCACTCCTTTTTCTCCTACACAGCTTCCTACTTTTTATTAGATGAGCAGTTTTCAGCTCTTACAAATAATTGCTGTATTTTGCTAGTCATTACTACAGCAGTTCCCCACTGTTTATATTTTAAAACTAGCACTTGGATGAGTCCCGTTGAAGCAGAACAAATAAATATGTGTGTGCATCTGTGCAAATATTTATCTAAAACTGCATTATTAAAAGTCCCAGTGAACTTTCGGTCTAAACTGCTGTGCTTTGTATCACTTCAGAGACAATCACATCATCAGGCTACTGTTGCTGTACTACATACACATGGGTGACTTCATTGCAGCATTTCCTTTAGAGGACTATTTGGGAGACTCCCTTCCAATAGAGGAAGTGGGTTGATGAGGGCCAGTGTTCTCATTCCAGATCCTTCACATCTATGAAAAGCTGCATCCTTTGTAGAAAATAGATCTGTATGTGTGCCAAAGTGTAACCCCAGTGGTCATGAGGAGAGGGAGAGGGGGTCACATATCCCTTGTCTGTTTCAGCAGCAATTCTCTCATTTGGCAAGAGTTTGAGAGGAAGTATTTAACAATGGGATTTTATAAAATTCAATGTAGTAAAGAATGTTTTTATATTTGAATGGATCTAAGGAAGTTTTCTTTTTCTCCCCCCAGATAAGTGGAGGGTATTTGAGGGTAATGGTATCTGTGGATTTGTTGGGAGGATTCGGCTCTTTTATTGGACTTTGTGGAATAATTATTTTTCCATTTTATCATTTCCATGAAAGGTAATCCTCAGAAGATAAAGCTGTAGTCTCTTAACTTCATACTCATCTTAAATATTTGCCTTAAGGGGAATTAGTGAGGAAGTAACAATCTCTCAGGAAGGTTTAAAGCTGTGATTTTATTCAACAACCAGAGCTCTTTTCATGTCTTCATGCCAGAAACTATGAAGCTATTTTCTTTCACGCTCTCACCATAAGACCTGGTATTTTTAAAAGCCTGAAACACAAATAACTTTATGTTAAAAATAAAAATTGCGCAAAGTAGACGAAAAGATGTTCTTGTCATCATCCCTCCTTTGCTTCCAACCACATGAGGTCTTCAGAGGAGCTGATGAAGACGCAAGTTTCCTAGGTCCAGCGCACCCATCAGATAGGGTCGAAGGGCTGGGTAGCAATTACAATAGAAAGTTAGGAGCCATTTGCTGAGGACACAGATCCCTTTCCTCTAAGACCTACTAGGTTTAGAGATCTGGGATACAAAAATAGTTGAGGTCTTCCTTAGCCAGTGACCCATGCCACCATAATACAGAGCAATAGCTACCCAAAAGTGTTTCAATGTCTGCTAAGAAAAAGGGCAAAATAATACCACCAATGTACTTTTTAAATTTATAATACAGTCTATTTAGACTTTGTTAATGTACAGTATTAAAAAAAAAAGTAACTTTAAGAAGATATGTTTGGTACAGTATCGTCATAGCCTCATAAACTCTTCCTCTTGGCAGAGGCATTCAGTCACTTGGTCCACATCTCTGTCAGATGGCAACCCCACCAACTGGTCACCCAGATAATGTTTGGATATCTCCTGAGTCAGGGTCCTCATTACCAGCATCATATTTTGTGCATATAAAACTAATCCATTTACTTGATAGATGTTTATTGAGCCCTTCCCATACAGAGATATGGCAAAGAACAATGCAGCCTCTTATTTCAAAGAGTTGGCAGTTTAAAAGAAGATAAAGACATGGAAACCAGTGACTTTATGAGAGAACCTGTAGTAGAGTCCTGTTGAGAGTTTTAGGAGAAGGGGGCATGCAGAAAAGATCTAGCTTAGGGAGAGAATCAGGAAACAGTTTGAAAAAATGTTTTCAAACATATCAAAGGACAAGCAGACTGAGCAAGTAGATCAGTAGAGCAGATACACCAGAGATAAAGAGCATGAACAAAAGAAGTATGGAGAGCAGAGCCTAAGAAGAGTGACTAGTGAGGGGATCATGCTAACTGAGTGAGTGTGAGAAGAGGACCATGGCAGACTTGGGGAACACGATATTTAAAAGTGGGCAGAGGAAGAGGCCTGAAAAGGAGCCAGGAGAGGAGGAGGAAGAGAATGAGGCTAGAGATGTGAAGAGAGTAGAGAATTCGAGGAGGGAGAAGTCAGTATCAATGGCTTCAAAGAGATGAAGGAGTTTGCCTTGAACAAAAGGAGAGGCATATTTGAAGAAAGGATGAGTAAACATTAGAACAGTTTGAGCCGAGATGCAGTAATGTGAGGGACAGAATGTACTTTATGAAATAGGAAGTGAGGTAGGCAGGCCACACCAGAGAGAGATGTAAATAGGGAAGAGATGGAGGCTCGGAAAAGCTGCTGTGAGTATAGAAAGGAAAGCTGACTGGGAGCTAGTCTGTGCTTCACTGAGGGCCATAAACTAGGAGAGGCGTGTATCCACTTGGTGTGACTCTTTCCATCCTTAAAAACTCAAATATAGGCACAAAGGGGGAAGAATAGGGTGCACTGGAAACCCTGCCTGAGAAGGAAATGTTCCATTGTTTTGATGTGTAGTGTACCGTCACCATAAAGAGTGACATGATGTTGCATGCAACTTGTGGGAATTTTTGGTAAATTATATGCTGGACTTATCTAGAAGCAGCTGTTTCCCGCCTTCTCCCCTTCTCAGGACTCCGCTATCTTTGGTTGTGCCACGATCCCAAGGTGCTCAGGGCCCACAGATCTGCCCTGGCTCAACAGAGAGTTTGGAGTGGAATACATCATTTCTCCTACTTCTCACGCTTATTTTCCTCTTTTCTCAAGCGTTGTAGATTGGCCTGTATACTTCCGTGCTTAACTACGTACAGTGGTCTCTGATTTATTTGTCCCCGTACAAGGAATGAGGCTTGTAATTTAATTTTCCAGATAAGTGAATTCTATCCCATTTAAAACTAAAACAACTAAACAAAAAAGACAATATCTAAGATGTATTTCTATAACTTGGTCTCTGTAAAGAGCAGTGGGCCTTATTTACAGCAGGTTCTTAATGACTTTGGGCCATAGTTACAAACATCAGCTAATGCACTACGCCGAGTGAGTGCACTCAAGCCTCTGATTTTTTTTTATTTTCAGTTTTGGTTTTGGGCGTTTGGGAGTTTTGAGAGGTCATTTCCCTGATAGTTAGGCTGTCAAATCACGTATCTTACATTGTTTTCTGATTGCTAACCTTCCTCTGACTGGAATGTGCCTTAAAAGCAGAGATTTTATGCCGGATACCTCTTTAGCCCACACAGCACCTAGAACAATGCAGATAGAAGCTCTATAAATACTTAATTTCTAAAGATAGCCCAACTCTCTTAATGTTGGCTAAAACCATGTTAGCTTTTCTTTGGCAATCATCAGTGTTATTCAGGTTGGGCTTCATGTCAATTAAAACTCATTCCTTTTTCAAATGAGTTGCTCTTTTGCCCCAGTTGGTACTTGTTCGGCCCATTACCTGAATTTAAATAGATATTTACATTTATCCCTAAGACTTCACAAGACCTGCAGTTATGTCACCTTTCCCTCTCTAAGAAATTTGTTAGAAACGATACCTAATTCTTAAATTAGATTAAAATAAAAATATCTCATAGAAAACATCCAAGCAAGGACAGAGCCATAAGCCTGGCCCTCAGCCTCCCCTCCAAGTTGTTATCTGCCTGATCCTCAGTTCTTCTGGGGCGTACTTGTTCAGCAGCTATGAATCTTTCTAATTGTGTTAGGGTACAGACTAAATTTCTCCTCAAAGACATCTCGAGAGACTTGGTCAAATATACTTTGCCTAACACAGTTTCTCTGTCTGCTTGTCCAGTAATCCTATCAGAAATGGAGGAAATAAAGATCAACAGCCATATTATATTGATATGATCCCCTACCTGCCCGCTCTCCCAGATCCTTCTCAGAAAAGGTAAAAGATAATTGTGGATCTAAGACAGAGGATTCAGATGTTGGTTTATCCATCTATTAAATATTTATTAAGCAGCTACTCTGAATTGGACTCTGTGCTAAGAGTTTAGGATACAGCTGCGAACGAGTCAGACATCATCCCTGCCCTCCCCAGAAATGTCCATTATTGCCTGGCTGCTCTCAGAGAGGCTGCAGGGCAGGGCTGGAGTGTAAAGCAGCTGTCGTAAGTGACAGACCAGAGCTGGGAAATAACATGTGCAGCAGTGGAAGCTCCTCAAGTTACTGAGATTGTAACATAAAAATATGGTGTCAAGGTCTAGATAGATTGGGAAACTGGTTGAACTATGTAACAAATAAACCCTAAGTAGCTGAAGTTTGGCACAGCTTGTTTTCTAAAACATTTGGTATTAATAGTACCAAATGTAATTCAAGTGCCAGTAATTCAAGTGCATTCTAGCGATAGCTTTCACACACACTAGTTACCATGCTATAAAATTGACACTGTCATCCGAAGTAAATGTCTTTGAACTTATAACTGCCATATAAGAATTTTGATTCTTTTGCTACAGGGCGGATAAAAAGACCTAACAGAACAATGAATCAATTTTTTACTACATTGCCCAAGACTAGCGTACTTCGGAGTTTTCAGAGTTGCTTGTGCAATGTCCATCTCTCCCACTGTTTGTCCAGAGGGCTTGTACTAATCACTTTCTGAAAGTCCTTCTTTGTTTAGATGTGTGCTACACCTGACCTGGGCTGACTCTTACGCAGATTTCCAAGTTAATCATACCCAATGCACAGATCTCAAAAGGACCATATGTGTAATCAGCCCAAGACCCCTATTTAACCCTAACTCGGTTCTTTTTCCCCTTTTCCAGTGAAGGTTATTTCTGAGTCTAAAATTTAGTAGCCCCACTAGAAAGGAATATGAAAACAATATTCATTCTTTCTTTGGAACTTGTTCCCTGTGAGAGCCTACTTCTAGGTGCCTTCCACCCTCTAAGGATATAATAAGCCAGGGTGCTGGTGCACAAACTCAGAAACTACATATAAGGCCTCTCCAGTTGACCAAAAGGAAAGAAATGTCTCCTTTCCTCATTATTGCTGTTTCCTTCCCCTCTTCTTTTATATATTTTCCTGCTAGTCTCTTTACTTCCCAAGCTTCTTTGAAATCCCTGTTTCTCTACATAGTAGCTTCCTGTACAAATGTGTATCACACTTAGATGTGAAAACTTGCCTCAGCAAAATTGGCAGATTTGTGATGCCAGATATACACATGACTCACTCTCTTGTTTCATTTAGTTTCCTGGTCAAATGTCACTTTAGTAAGAATGGCCTTACCTGACCTGCCACCTCCATCTAAAATAACTTTCTTCCCCTCCCAACCGATCACTTAACCTGCTGTACTTTCCCTTGAAGCATTTATCATGCCCGTCAAATTATGTGTTAATTTCTTAGTTGATTTCATTTGTCCCTTCATGCACACCACAAGATCAGGGACTCACTGCTGCATCCCTGTAATCTAGAACAGTGTCTAGATTACAGGTACCTAGTAAGCCATTAAATTTTTTGAACAAAAATGTACCTATTAAATTTTGCCCATTGAGAAACTCGAGGTTTATCTTAATGAGGGAATTGCTGTTATTATCATCACTGTTTTAAAACTTAGTTTATTGACATTCATTGCTTCCCCATGGTCACACAAGTAGGAAGTGGAACGAACATCCAAACTCAGATCTACTGACTCTTTATTTATGTGACCCTATAAAATATCTCGAAATAGAGATAAGTTAATTTTAGAAATATTTATTGGCATGTCTTTATAAAGCATAATGAACATAAAAGGCAGTGTCTTAAACTTTATTATAAGCAACTGCTTATTAGAATATGTTAACTCCTTATGAGAATAAATAAGGCCAGAATGTCATTTATAAGTAATATGAAGTTTGCATATCAATCTAGTGCTCCAGTTTTTCTCTGCAAACTTTTAATATGTAATGATTTAGAAAAAGAAATGGCCAATTCAATTTTACTTTTCATTTATTTTGCCTAATTCAAAAATGGCTGCTCATTTCTCAGGATTTTACTGTTGTTGCTTTATTTTCCTCCCTTTTGGAAAGACCAGAAAGATGGTGGAGAAACAATCTTTCAAATTTATAAATTATGCTCCTTTCAACCGCATAGATGTCTCTTGCTTCCCTAGACACACTTCGGCACCGGGGGTTAAGCAACTAGATTCAGAGCCATTCAGATTTTGTTTAGGCAGTTGAGCTTTTTCTTGCTTCCCTTGCAAACTCTTCAGCTTTCACGTGTGTTGGAAAGGAAATGTACAGTTTTCAGATGAATTTTCAGATGATAGGATTTCATATTTTTTCAAAGATTTTCTTGGTAAGGAGGAGACAGATAGGACTAGGCTGGAAGTTTTTTCCTATGCAAAGGAACAAGACGACATATTCTTTTATCATAAGACTTTAAAAAAAAATAAGCACGTTTATTTTTTCATCTGAAACATACTTTCAACTTTAATATAATGAAAAAATAAAGATCTGTGATAAACTTATTCTATGTGTATATACACAATTAGAAAGACATAAAAATTAAGTACTATGTGACAACACTCCAAATATTTTAATACTTATTCACTTTTAAAATTTTAGCACATTTTTTTCTCTGCACCGTTCCACTGGGTTCTGTTCTCCATCAAAAGAAAACATTCTGTCATGTTAATATACAATGGCAGCAAAAAACTGCACAAGGATACCACCCTCAGTGCTGCTAAAAAGCGTTTTCAAAAGTTTTCTTAACATATAAGGAATCACCTATTCAGGTTTCACTGAATATAATGAGCCACCTGAGAACTTTTTATATTTTTGTTAATGTTTTAAATAATTGACATTACTGTGTGGTGAGTAAACATCTTTTATTTGAACTGCCTTTAAAAAAAACATTACATTATTTATCTGTTTTATCCTTGTGAGGCTAGATGTTCTCATGTCCTTCAATGAAGATTGTTGAAACATTAAGAAGATAGTAACTAAAAAGTCCCCAAAGAAAAATGATTTGTAATCCTATTTATATCCCAATATTTTACTTTTTGCTTCTTAGCTTGCAGTACCTGTCCATTTTTGTGCAGAAGCAATCATGTGGTACAGTGAAAGTCACATTAAGCTTTTAAAAAATACTTTGATATCATAGTGATCACTTAAATGACTACATTATGTTGATATACCATATTATCCCAAATTACTGTTTAAATTATTTTCATTTTGATGACTAATATTCCAATACAATTTTGGGTTCTATCAGTTTATTTTCTTATAATAAATTATCTTAAGCAATATCACCAAATCAAAAGCTGATTTTTTAGCTATACAGGAATATAACATCTGTTGTAGCTGTGCCTGTCTTGTTATGTATTTAAATGTTGCTAATTTAATAGTTGCAAAATGCTAACTCAGAAAATTCATTTACTTGAATTTTTCAATTACAAAATGTAGTAACCTCTATATTTTATTATTTCTATTTATTCTTTTGGGAGTTAGTGTTCACTGTGGTGAACACAGTGAACTTGACTCCATCATTGTGTACTGAAACATTGATAGGCAAGGAATGATAAAAAGAGCGCATGATTCCCAGAGAATTAACTTGAAATTTTATATAGTATCCCATGACGTACTAAGAGTCTATAATGTATCCGGATACATCTGAGCCTCTCATAGTTTTCTTATATCAACACATATTAATATGAAGTTGTTAGAACCTGACTATACTTCCATTGATTCATACTTTCTCTGTTTAGGGTGTGTATGTTTACACAGATGCTGAAAGAAAGAAATACGAGTTCAGAGCTTAACTCTGTGTGATTTTGAGCAAGTTTAAGCCTCAATTTCTTCATCCAAATGGGTTCATTTATATAATGATAGTAAATAGCATTTAGCACAGGGCTTGGAACATGAAAAGCACTCAAAAATGTTAGCTATTATTATTAAAGTCTGGTCAGTCACGTTAACCCAGAACTATTATAATATGTGGTTTCTTCAGGTAATTCAATAGAATTAATTTTAAAAATGCATTTTCTTTTTCTAACTATTGGGAGGAAAATATAGTATTCAGTATAATTGTTTTATATATATAAGATTCAGTATATATTATTATTAACAGGCATTATAGCTGCAAATGTTATACCAGATGTGTTTCCTAAAGCAAATCTAAATGATAAAAGCATTCTGCTATCATCATGAAGTGCATGTAATTCCTCTCCACATGGGGGATTGAGCAGTGTAGTACAATGTGGTAAACATGAGTGTAGCTCATTATAACTTTATAACCTAAAGGCAACACAGTGACAAAGACAGAGACATTTACTCTATCTTCATAAGTTGACAATGTATAAATTGTGGGAAACTCCACTAAATAAGAAACAAACTATCATAATGAAAAATTAACGAAACAGATTAAAGTCTAAACAAAAAGAAATACAGGAGCCATAGTGGACCACAGTTGACCAGCAATCAAGAATTCAGGCATCCTGCTTTGTAATAGGAGTATGAACTATAAAATCAGGTAGACCCAAGGCTCAACTTCTCCATCTCTTATTAGTTCTGTGACCCAAGATAACACTGAATCTCAGAAGAAGAAGAAGAAGAAAAAACTGTTTCATTTAAGTGCACTATTTGTTGCCCAGTAGGCACTTAGTAAATACTTTGTTTTTTATCTCCCTCTATTATTCACAAAGGTAATGTGAAAACATACCAACCATTATATATTTGAAAACTGGCAGTAACTCCTTCAGCAGCAGCATCTAGCAGAATATAAAATAATTGGAGTTATTAAATTTGGAAGCCCATTTAAGAGAAATGACTTTTCTAATATAAGCTTTTAAAGCTATACATTTACCTCTATGCATGTATTAACCGCATCCCACAAATTTTAATATTGTGTTTTCATTTTCACGCAGTTCAAAATACTTTATTTCTCTTATAATTTCTTTTATGGCTTGTGGGTTATTTACATATATTGTTTAATGTCCAAATAGTTTGAAATTTTATAGATACTTTTGTTATTGAATTCTAATTTAATTTATTTGCAGTTAGAGAATATGTTCTGTATAAATTCAGTCTTTTAAACTATATTTAGGCTTCGTTTATAGTTCAGCACATCGTCTATTTTTATTAACGTTCTGTGTATACTTCAAAAGAATGTGTGTTCTGCTGTTGTTGGTAGAGTGCTCTATAAATATCGATTAAACCAATTTAGTTCATAGAGGTGTACAACTCTATTATTACTGAGGTTCTGTCTACTTGTTTTATCTATTACTGAAACAAGTATATTTAAGTCATCAACTTAACCATAATTGTAAATATCTATTTCTCTTTTGAAGTCTGATGGGTTTTTGTGTCATTTTTTCTAAATTCTATTATCGGATGGATGTGTGTGTGTGTGTGTGTGTGTGTGTGTTATAAATATCTCTTGTATTGACTCATCATTACAAAATATCTTTGACTCTAATGATACTTCTTGTCTTCAAGTCTATTTTATCTGATCCTAATATAGCCAATAAAGCTTACTTATACATACTGTATATCTTTTCCAACTTTTTACTTTCAATCTATTTGTGTTTATATATTTAAAGTTTATCTCTTACAGGTAGCATATAGTTGAGTCTAGCTTTTTATACAACTTGGCCCAGCAATGTCTGCCTTTTGATTAGAGTGCTTTGCCCCTTTATATTTAGTGATATAGTTGAATTTAGGTCTGCCCCTTTGCTACTTGTTTTCTATTTGTCTAATATATTTCTTCATCCTTTCCTGTCTACTTTTGTGTTAAATATTTTTCTAGTATCTCATTTTAATTCTATTGGCTTTTTGTAGCTGTATTTGTTTGCATTATTCTTCTACCGGTTACTATAGTGATTACAATATGCTCCTATAGTCCCATTTACCTCCCTTCCATCCTTTATGCTATTTTTGCCATATATATTACATCAATATACTTTAAAACCCAGAATGTAATGTTATCGGTTTTGCTTTAAGCAGTTATATGTCTTTAAGAACTTAAGAGATGAAAAGTATAAAAATTATGTTAAAATCCCTAGGTAGTTATTAAAATAAATTATGTCTCTAAAATAAATCTTATAATTCATTATTACAATTTTATTAGTTATGAGAATTTCCAGCTGTTATTTTTTATTACTTTAAGAGGTGTACCCAGTATCACGTAGAGAATAAGAAAGATGCCAGGTGGTCAGCTAGACTCACTCACTTGCTCCCTGATCGAATCTGTCTCAGTCAAATGATCATGGATTTCAGGTTTGCCCCCTAAAAGGCAAAACTGAAAATATGAAATCTTTGACCTCCAACGATGTACTTTACTGCATTTTAAATCATTTAGTATTCATTGTCACTATAGGATTTTTTTTTAAAAAAATTAAGGCTGTGGTAGCTTATTTATTTAGAATTCAGTAACTATAGTTAAGTAACTATGACAATATAAATTACTGACATGGAAAGCCTAATAAAACAGTACTCATCTGCTTGTAATGTCCTTTTTTTTTCCAGCTGAATGCAGAAACTGGCAGTGCTTTGGGTTATAGTGACACCTGGTGGTACTGTTTTGTTAGAATATTTTCTGATTTGAGCTGTTTTGTCAAAAACTTTTTCGAAGTAATCATTTTCATCAGCCAGAATGTACCTTAAGAAGAGTGTCCTTTCCTGGACCCACATCCCTCTATGTGGCAGGACTACTTGGGCCAGAAGCCCTGCTGGCAAGAGCAGCCAGTGTCCCACATTCCACCTTGGGCTTTAGGAAGGGAATTGTGCCCTTGTACAGGAGAAAACTAAGACAGAAAAAATATATATAAAGACATATGCTGAAATTGGAAATATTAAGACTAATAACATGTTATGAAGTGCTTCTGCAGATGTGTATTTCGTGAGATTGTCCCTGGCACACTCCATGAGGTACACACTGTATTATTTTGTCATTTTATAGATGGAAAGGCTGAGGCTCAGAGAGGGTTCTAGAGAATACCCAAGGTCATAGAGTCAACCAACTTGATCATATCTCTAGAGAAGTCAGAATTCCAATTGAACCCTATCTCTAATTTTGTGAGAATTTTAATTTTAATTTAAAATTCAGTTTATATATAAATATGTACATATTTATATCTATATCATATATGTATATATACACATATATAAAAATATATATATTTCTCTTTTGTAAAAATTAAATTTTTGCCAATAAGATTGAAATCATTGCTACGGAGCCCTAATCCTCACCTCCTTTTTCCAGAGGTCACTGCTTCATTCATTTTGTTGTGTAGCTTTTCAGAACCGCCCCCTCCTTACACACCCACACTTTGTATTAAATATAGAGATAGATTGTGTGTTTGGTACATAAAAGATAGTGTTTGGCCAAAGTAGCTTTATACTGGTAAAACCTCTTTAATGGAAGATTAGTTTCATCAAAACATGAATTTGTGCCCCTAAATATTATAATAATTTGATGCCCTATAGCAGTGACAGTTATTTCTGAAGTTATTTTAGATGTCTATAGTAAATATTCATGATTTAACTAAAATATTGGCAGAACTACCATTTGAGCCTTCTAGTGAGTGTTCCGGTATAGCAGCACTGCCAGAATACCTTCTCTTTTGTCCTGGTGTGTCTCTCCCATCACCATGGCTTGAGCCAAAATTAGCAAACTTTTAAACACAGGACCCACAATTATTTATTGTAAGTGAATATGTGAGAATGGTCTGAAATTTATAACCTTGCTCACAAAATATATGGAGAGAGGACTCCAAAAATTGCCTTTTAAAAATTTTTGTTTAAATGCAGTTTTTCTAACACTTTAATTGAAAATCCACACATATCCTCATTTAAACCTCTCATAATTAAAAAAAAAAACTCAAAATTTGCATACTTAAAATGAAACAAATTATATTGATAGGTAGTAAAAAATATTAAATCATCCATGTTCTTCTTTTTCTCTTTCTGGGCACAATAATTTAATGAAATAGTAAATGTAAACAAAACAAAGAAAACTAAAGGAATCAAGAGCCCAAAGAATTTTCAAGGACAGCGTGATTGAATAGGTTACATCTTACATCATACTGACTGGTCTCCTAACTCCCTTTGATCTATTCACAGCACTCTGCGCAAAGATTACACAAACTTCTGGCTATTCCCTCACACTATAGAATTTACTAGATTTTAGATTTAAACAGGTTGATTTGAGCTACAGGAAGAACTTGAGACAGATTCACTTAAGGCACAGATTCAAACTATAGTAGTTGGAGGTCAGGGAATAATGCTTTTTCCCCTAGCATAAACATGAGAAGTTAATTAAAGAGGGAGTAGGCTTTCTCAGAGAAAATCACTTGAAAATAAAATCATGGAATTTTTGAGTTGGACAAAGCTCTATGAATCTTATTAACATATTCTGTACTTATGTCTATTTTAAAGTTACATTATTGTTGATTATCCATCTATTGTAACATTGCAGTGAGACATTCTGTACTTGCAGTTTTCCATTAAGATCTCTGGTAAATACAAACTAGAGTAAGGACCTTTAGAGCTACTGTAAACAAAAGAGGCTTAAAATAGAGCGTGTATTGTCACATTTTCACTGTGATTTTTCTCATAGTTGTTCCTTGGAAATGTCCATATGGTTCATTATTCACTGACAGTGTGTTGCATTGTGGGAGTTTAGATTTTATCTTCAACTGGGAAAGGTGGGGTCATGGTTCCCTATTAAGTATTCATGTCACACAATGGGCAAAATGAAAGTGGAATGGAAGGCAAAATGGCAAACGTATGGCCTAGGTGAAGGAAGAGAGCAGGCGGCAAATTAACTTGAGGCAGTATGCCCATAGATGAAGTTGTAAACAGGGATGCTCACCGAGGAATTTGCAGCAGCTCTGAACTGTAACAATGGTAGGAGGCCTGGAGCCTGACTAAGAATTAGCAACACCCATGATTGGACAAGGCATGAGCAGCTAAAAATCCTGAGTATACAAGATACATTTAGCCTCAAAAGTGCTAACAGTGGTTTTGCTTCAGTCAGTCAGTCATGGCTACTATAAAGCTGCTACATTTTAACTTAAAAAATGAGATTTGGAGAAAGCTACTATGTATCTTATAAGGTGATGTGTACTACTATAAAATTTTTTTAATCAGATAATAGATAAAAGCATTTTTTGAATACAAAATGTACCAAATATGGTTAGATATCATATACACTTGAAATTAATGTTTTCGTTTAGCACTCAAAGTGACCAAGTTACTAGTTTATCAGAAATTGGTTTTATGTGACTGAAATGCCTGTTACATCAGAAGCCCTAGTTAAAGATTCCATGTTACAGCAGCAACTTCTCAGACTTGTCTTTGAGTGGTTAAAGTCATCATTTTATATAACTAAAATTATTTTTAATGACCATTTAGTCAGGGTGTGGTTCTTTCCAGTTAGAACATTTTAACCTCTTAAATGATTATTCAGTATTCAGACCCAACTATTAAGGCCATTTTCTTTCTTTTGTGTTCATTTATAAACTGTTTACATGCATTTCTCCTTTGCACTTAGTTTGTACCCTGGTTTTTCTTCATTTGGATTCCATCACCAAACAAATAAATAAATAAA
>NW_011889174.1:1444298-1446759 GCF_000151845.1 Pteropus vampyrus
TATCAGAAATTGGTTTTATGTGACTGAAATGCCTGTTACATCAGAAGCCCTAGTTAAAGATTCCATGTTACAGCAGCAACTTCTCAGACTTGTCTTTGAGTGGTTAAAGTCATCATTTTATATAACTAAAATTATTTTTAATGACCATTTAGTCAGGGTGTGGTTCTTTCCAGTTAGAACATTTTAAACTCTTAAATGATTATTCAGTATTCAGACCCAACTATTAAGGCCATTTTCTTTCTTTTGTGTTCATTTATAAACTGTTTACATGCATTTCTCCTTTGCACTTAGTTTGTACCCTGGTTTTTCTTCATTTGGATTCCATCACCAAACAAATAAATAAATAAATAAAACCAAACTGCATGCATGAAAAGTTAACTTTCCAAAAGGTTTTGATGCCATTTAAGGAAAGACTACTTGTGATGCAGTAATTTCTCTTCTTAGTCATAAGTTCCTTAGAAAAGTAAAGCAGCCTAACCTTGAGTTATTTAGGAGTATAAAAACAAATTTTATGAAACTGGTAGATACTTGTTATTTAAAGATTTAAAACCTGAATAATCATTTTTAAATTATTTAAAAAATTGCCAGAAGGCAGATAGCATTTATTCACTCATTCACTCATTCATTCATTCATTCATCAAATGTTTACTGGGAACCTCCTGTAGTGCCAAACAAACCCTGTCTACATGTTGTGATTTTTTTTTTTTTTAATGAAATGAAATATGGTATTTTATAGAGAGACAGGCAGGTAAGCAAATAATTGTAATAAGCACAAGTGCTGTGATAGAGGGCAGAGAGCAGAGTATGCCGAGTGCCCTGATGGTTGAAGTGAGGAGTGAACAGTTCCTCCCCGACCTGGGGAGAGGCTGAGGTGCTGGGATGGCGAGGACCAGAGGAGTCTTCGGAAGAGAGAATATTGGATTTGGGATTCGAAGAATGTGTGGGCATTTATCCGCTAGAGGGTGAGTGGAAGTGCAGAGACAGCAGAGTAAAGAATGGCCTTATACGATTTAGTCCTTCAAAATGGCTTCAACCCTTCAGTTATGGCAGAATTAAATATTCCTCAAACTTAGATTCATAAACTTCGCAGCCCAGCTCCACTAAAGGTATCATTGTATTCTTTAGAACTCTTCTCTCCCCTACCTCTCTTTATATTCACTTCCTCCTGCATGAAAGGCCTCGTTCACCCAAGCCAGACTTGGAGATTACCCACAACCCTCTATCTCCTCAATCCTTCGCCTCCCAACCACTGAGTTCTGTTCTTTTTCTAATTTCTCATGTTAGTTTTCTGTGTGTCCTTACTTCTATTCCTTAATTTAAGGCTCTCATGCCACTCCCTGCACTACTGCAGTAATCCTATTCTTCGTTCCCTTACTTACAGCCTTACAGCTCGAGTGAACTCTCCAGTGCAGGCCTGGTCATGCGACTTGCCTGCTTATAATCTTTCACTGGCCTCCATAGTTTGGAGAGAATGTCCAAACTTCTTAGCCTGGTATATAAGGACCACCCCACAACCACCACCACTGCCCCTCTGCCCACCCCCACAGCCTCACCTCTCTTCACCCACATGCATTGTTGGCTCCACCTCTGCCGAATTCATGAAGATCTCAGCATGCTTTATCTTTGTCTCTCTCTAGCTGTGTGACTATTGTCCCTGGTACATTTTAGGTTTCACTATCCCCCTCCCTGCCCACTCCTTCCAAACTCCCATTAGTATCATCTCCATCTAGTTAACTTTATTCAATCTTTTAAGACTCAGCCCAGCATAGCACTTCTCACACTTCTAACAGTGGTTTATGTGTCTGTCTTGCAGTTTCGGCCATGTCTCTCTTGAAGGCAAGGATGACACCATTTATTTCTCTTCAGAATTTAAAACATGGCTAGTATACGACAGACATAAATGTTTGTTGGGTGAATTAATGAACAATGTCCAGTTTGAAATTATGTGCCACTTTGGTTTAGAGTCTGGTATTCTCTTATCGTGAAGGGTTGTTTTGTGATGTATAGTATTGATGACTTTCTTTTTCACCTAAATGTTTTATGTACCACAGATCAATCTAGCAAATGAAGTCTAAGAACCATTTGAATAAATCATTCCTAAAAAATAACTTAACTATCGACTAACTCCATTCATATATATGCCTCTAATTAAAGATTTATTTCCTTCCAAAATTAGATTTTTACAATCTCTACATTATGTTAGCAATTTTCAATCCACCATTTTATGCATATAATTCATGTGCTATCATATTTACTTTTTGCTCATTTGATTGAATTTGCAACTATGTAAACCCATAATTAAAAGTAACTAACTTTCAATAATGTAACTGACGGATGAGCTGCTGTCTGCAGGCACAGTTCAGCCTTTGTTCTCAGTTATATGCAGGAGTGAGCTGGAACAAAGTTGTATAGCTCAGAGAGTGAGAAGCCGGATTTCACAGTCTTCTCACAGAGAAAGGAA
>NW_011889174.1:1446809-1449318 GCF_000151845.1 Pteropus vampyrus
GAATTAAATATTCCTCAAACTTAGATTCATAAACTTCGCAGCCCAGCTCCACTAAAGGTATCATTGTATTCTTTAGAACTCTTCTCTCCCCTACCTCTCTTTATATTCACTTCCTCCTGCATGAAAGGCCTCGTTCACCCAAGCCAGACTTGGAGATTACCCACAACCCTCTATCTCCTCAATCCTTCGCCTCCCAACCACTGAGTTCTGTTCTTTTTCTAATTTCTCATGTTAGTTTTCTGTGTGTCCTTACTTCTATTCCTTAATTTAAGGCTCTCATGCCACTCCCTGCACTACTGCAGTAATCCTATTCTTCGTTCCCTTACTTACAGCCTTACAGCTCAAGTGAACTCTCCAGTGCAGGCCTGGTCATGCGACTTGCCTGCTTATAATCTTTCACTGGCCTCCATAGTTTGGAGAGAATGTCCAAACTTCTTAGCCTGGTATATAAGGACCACCCCACAACCACCACCACTGCCCCTCTGCCCACCCCCACAGCCTCACCTCTCTTCACCCACATGCATTGTTGGCTCCACCTCTGCCGAATTCATGAAGATCTCAGCATGCTTTATCTTTGTCTCTCTCTAGCTGTGTGACTATTGTCCCTGGTACATTTTAGGTTTCACTATCCCCCTCCCTGCCCACTCCTTCCAAACTCCCATTAGTATCATCTCCATCTAGTTAACTTTATTCAATCTTTTAAGACTCAGCCCAGCATAGCACTTCTCACACTTCTAACAGTGGTTTATGTGTCTGTCTTGCAGTTTCGGCCATGTCTCTCTTGAAGGCAAGGATGACACCATTTATTTCTCTTCAGAATTTAAAACATGGCTAGTATACGACAGACATAAATGTTTGTTGGGTGAATTAATGAACAATGTCCAGTTTGAAATTATGTGCCACTTTGGTTTAGAGTCTGGTATTCTCTTATCGTGAAGGGTTGTTTTGTGATGTATAGTATTGATGACTTTCTTTTTCACCTAAATGTTTTATGTACCACAGATCAATCTAGCAAATGAAGTCTAAGAACCATTTGAATAAATCATTCCTAAAAAATAACTTAACTATCGACTAACTCCATTCATATATATGCCTCTAATTAAAGATTTATTTCCTTCCAAAATTAGATTTTTACAATCTCTACATTATGTTAGCAATTTTCAATCCACCATTTTATGCGTATAATTCATGTGCTATCATATTTACTTTTTGCTCATTTGATTGAATTTGCGACTATGTAAACCCATAATTAAAAGTAACTAACTTTCAATAATGTAACTGACGGATGAGCTGCTGTCTGCAGGCACAGTTCAGCCTTTGTTCTCAGTTATATGCAGGAGTGAGCTGGAACAAAGTTGTATAGCTCAGAGAGTGAGAAGCCGGATTTCACAGTCTTCTCACAGAGAAAGGAAAGATGTGCCATTGAAGGGGTGGGTGAATCTTTTGAGGCCATTTTGGGTAATCATAGAATATTGAAATTCCAGTGTTAACAGAATCCATGAATATGCAGGTCCAAAGCTGTGGACCCTAGGAAAATCTTCAGATGTGCAGAGCAGGAAGCAAACAAGAACTGAGCAAGCGTGAGGAAGTAGCATCATGTGTTCTCCCCACCCATCCTCCATCCCCAGTACTAAACGAACCATAATTTAGTCCCAAGTATACTTTTCTGATCTTTCCTGTAACATGTTAAGGTCTGTTGAAATGATCCTGGGTTTTTCGAGGCTTGTGCTGCTGACTGCCAACCCCACCCTAAAGAGCACTGAGTGACAGATACTGTAAACATCCTACACTCTCAGCTGTGGAAAGTAAGAAAGCTGGGAGAAGGCTGTTTACTCTCTCTGCCTTGGAAATCAACTAAAGAGAAACGGGTCTGGAGTATTTTTATATGTGTCTCATAATTGATCCTAACCAGTATTTATTTATGAGGTCAACTCCAAAAGAGAAAAAAGTAAATTGAGTCATACTAACAAATACAAAATAATTTGTAAGATCAGTTGTCTTTGAACTAGCATTGCTTGAAAAAAAAAAGGATTACCAAATACCCAAGAGATGGACATTCTGGTAACTTATATGAGACTACATTTTGTAGGTGGCTGTAGCTTTGTCTATAAAAGAAAGAAAATTAAATGCCTGTACTTTAAGCCAAACAATTCTCCATTAACCTGAATAGCATTTCCACACTGAGTTTTGTATTTGTGAAAAAAAAGCTCTGGTGTCCTGGGGCTTGCCATTTTGTCAAGGATTTGATGCAGTTTGGAGCCCCATACCAGGCCAAAGAGTAGTAATGATGAAGTGTATGAATAAGGCCAGCTATTTAAAGCCAGAGTATAGGTACGTATCTTGAGAAAAAATTGGATTGTGGGGGAGATGGGTGCAATGCAAGCAGCGTATTTTAAGAAAAATCTACATACAGATCCAACTCCTAGGTTCAGCCTTAATGGGAAAAACCATAACTCTTCATTTCTTCTTTTATGTAAGTCATTTAAATCAAAGATTGATTGAACACCTA
>NW_011889174.1:1449368-1476767 GCF_000151845.1 Pteropus vampyrus
AAAAAAAAAAGGATTACCAAATACCCAAGAGATGGACATTCTGGTAACTTATATGAGACTACATTTTGTAGGTGGCTGTAGCTTTGTCTATAAAAGAAAGAAAATTAAATGCCTGTACTTTAAGCCAAACAATTCTCCATTAACCTGAATAGCATTTCCACACTGAGTTTTGTATTTGTGAAAAAAAAGCTCTGGTGTCCTGGGGCTTGCCATTTTGTCAAGGATTTGATGCAGTTTGGAGCCCCATACCAGGCCAAAGAGTAGTAATGATGAAGTGTATGAATAAGGCCAGCTATTTAAAGCCAGAGTATAGGTACGTATCTTGAGAAAAAATTGGATTGTGGGGGAGATGGGTGCAATGCAAGCAGCGTATTTTAAGAAAAATCTACATACAGATCCAACTCCTAGGTTCAGCCTTAATGGGAAAAACCATAACTCTTCATTTCTTCTTTTATGTAAGTCATTTAAATCAAAGATTGATTGAACACCTAATCTAGAATTTGACTTACCCAAAATTTGAGTCCCTCTTTGTTTTTTTCTAATCAATGTTAAATAAGTCTTTTCAAAGAGCATATTTAAATAAGGTATATAGCAAGATCTTAAAAAGATTAAAATAAATAATACCTGCTTTGATTATTAAATGAATCTGGACACAACAACTTACCAATAGTGTCTTGGTATATCAACATATGCCAGTCATTTAAACCAAAAGACACTCTATTGTTTTAAAAGTATTAGAGGAACTTTTAATTTCACCTCCTTGCTGAGTGCAGAATCTAAGACAATAGGAACAATCGTTTCAAAAAAAAAAAGTGTATAAATATGATTACCTTAGCATGTGATTTCGAGGAAGTATTTGAACCAGCTGTCCTTGCAGCAGTGCAGACATTGCTGGAATGCTTGCCGAGCAACCCCAGCTTCAGTGAATCACTGATCTTTTTAGATTCTGCCTACAGGCTTAAAGAAGACCTCTTTGATACGATGCTCTGTAATCTTCCCAAAGAAATCATTACTGTGGAAATTTGAAATTTTGCTTTCTGCCAGGAGGTACAAATTTTTATGGGTAAGTGCGAAAGCAGCTCAGAGTAGGAAGGAAGGAGAGGAATGACCCCACGTGACTTTCCATAGCTTTTAAATTATTCTACCTAAATGAAAAGGGGAAACATCCAGCTATGCCTGATGTAAGCTGATTTTGACTTTTCATTCAGTCATGAATGTAGCTGTTTCAAAGCTTACCGAAATATGTGCTGATATTCTTCCATTATCCAAGAAATATTTATTGATCACTTGCTATGCGCCAGTTCTAGACACTGGAGATATTGCAGTGAACAGAAACAAAATCCTTAGTCTCATGAATCTACCAATAAATATATATAATATGTCAGAATATAAACATATTGTTTATATATCTAAAATATTAATTTTGTTTACGGCCATGCTACCCTGAAGACCTCAGAAGCTAAGCAGGGTCGGGCCTGGTTAGTACTTGGATAGGAGATTACTTAGGAAGACCAGTTGCTGTAGGTGTAAAAAATAAGGGATTGTAAACTGACAAGGTCTTTGCAATCTGTGAGGTCAACCAAGGGTTGCCTCGCCTAAAAGAAAAAAAAACTAATTTTATTCAATGGTATTATTGCCTTTTTGTAGTCTTTCAAGACTAAATGAATTTAAATATTCTGGAACACTTATTTTATTATCTATGAAAAACCTCTAGACGTAAACCTATATAATATTATTGGCCTTTGTATTTAGCATCATTCTTCCAAATATGATCTCACTGTCACTAGCCTAACTTGTAACATGGATGAGTGGTATTAATAAACATGCTTGAGAAGTCACTGTTACGTATTTATGTTTACTGGGAAGATATTGCCAGGTAGTTATATAATATAAAAGGTTAAAAGTATATATGTTTATTTATGCTTTTATATATTACATATATATTCAAATTATTATTATATACAGTATGAGTAAATTTTATTAACTTGAACCTTACTCTGTCAAGTTTATAGTTCTCCAGATACTGATAAGGATGATTTATCTTTACTGGGGGTTTTTTTGTGTGTATTTGCTGTTTGCTATACTTATGCTATAAATACTTTAAGAGAAGAAACTATTTTTAAATGTAAACATCCATTTATATTTGGAAAAAAACAGCTTTAATTGACAATTCTTTATAAACTTAATTACATCATAAAATTTAACAGAAATAAAAGTCTAATGTGTATATATTTATTTATTTATAAAAGCATGGTCTCTTTCTATTTGTTTAAATTAGTCTTTATAATACAAATATTTTCATGCCTAGTGGTGATCTATTTCTATAAAACTACTTGGACTGAGTTTTTTCTGGATTTAAATATGGTTCCTCCCTCCTCTTCATTTTAAAACTTCAGAGAGCAAATTATCAATCCACAACAGTGGTTCTTGGGTGTTACTTTGGTTAGCTCTGACATTGAAAAGCTATGCATATAATATACAAAAATTAGTCCTGTACTTGGATGGAAGACCACCTAGGAAGACCAGGAGCTGTAGGCTTTAAAAAATAAAATAAAATAAGAAATATTAAAAAAAAAATCAGTCATATTTCTATATATCAGCAGCAAACAAATAAAAATGAAATTTAAACATATCATTTAGAATAGCATCAAAAACTATCAAATACCCCAAAGATAAATCTAACAAAGGTTATATAAGACGTATACACTGGAAATTAAATATTAATGAAAGACAGAAGACTAATAAAATGGAGAAATATACCATGGCCATGGAGAACAGGACTCAATATTGTTAAGTAGCTAATACTCACCAGGTCAATCCAAGAGATTCAGTATAGTTCCAAACAAAATCTGAGCCGGGGTAAGAGGGATGCGTGTGTGTGTGTGTGTGTGTGTGTGTGTGCGCGCGCGCGCGCACGCGCGCGTGTGTGTGTGTTTGGAAATTGATAAACTAATTTTAAAATTTGTAATTCAAAAGACAAATAATAATGAAAAAAATTGTGAAGAAAAGAGAGAAATTATCTTACCACATATCGAGATCTATTATAAAGTCACAGTAATTATGATAGTGTGGTATTTGTTTAGCAACAAACAGACAATAGATGGACAAACAGAATACCTATTTTGATAAAGATGACACAATGCATTTGATAAAGGGTAGTCTTTTCAATAAGTAGTTCTAGGTTAATTTAATACCCTTATTGAAACAATATTTGGTCTTCATCTCACACCATGCATAAAAATCAACTCCAGATGGATTGTAGATCTAAATATGAAAAATAAAACAATAAAGCTCCCAGGAAAAAATATAGAACATCTTTATGGCCTTAGAATAGGCAACATTTTCTTTAAAAATTCACAAGACAACACTAACCAGAAAGGGGAAAAAAATGACAATATGAAAAGTAATATCAAGAACTATTTGATGGGAGACCACCTAGGAAGACCAAGTGCTGTAGGCATAAAAAATAAAAAATAAGGGATTGTAAGCTGCCAAGGTCCTTGCAATCTGTGAGGTCAACCAAGGGTGGCCTCGCCTAAAAAAAAAAAAAAAACTATTCATCAAAAGGCATTATTAAGAAAAGGAAAAGACAATGTATAGAAGATATTTACAACAAATATAACAACTTTTACCTAGACTATATAAAAAATTTTTACATATTAGTAAGACGGACAACCCAGTAAAAAAAAAAAAAATGGGCTAAGACTTGAACAAATGAGCAATTAACATAGAAAGTTGCCCAGCCTCAATAGTTATTAAGTAAATGCAAATTGAAATCACAGCTCAATGTCAAGACACACCTAGGAGAATGTGTAAACTAAAAAGAAAAAATACCTAGTGTTGGCAAGGACATGGAACAACACTATAGATGGAAGCATTAGTGGGGACATACACTTTAGGAAACTCAGGTCATATCTACTTTAGCTGAATATATCCATGCATACCTTATGTCCCAGCTTTTGTTTTCTACCCCACAAAAATTTATAGAATGTTCTCCAAAAGAATTAAAAATGTTCATAGCAACACTATTTGTAATAGCCCCAAGTTAGGAACTACCCAAATGCCCATTAACGAGAGGATTTATAAAATATGGTATAGTTATACAATATAATAACCTACAGCACTGAGAATGAATGATTTATGTCACATGAAATTACAAGCGAATCTCACAAACATAAAATTAAATGAAATAAGTGGGACACAAAAGAGAACATACTGTACATTTCTATTTATATTAATTTCAAGCACAGGCATACCTAATCTATATCAATGGTGATAGAAGTTAGGATACCTTGGGAGGTGGAAGACCAATGATTGGAAATGGGCATGAAAATGACAGGACGTTTAAGGTATTGGCAATGTATTAATTCTTGGTCAACGTCCCCGGAGTATCACTTCATGAAAAATCTTCAAGCTGAAATTTATTTGCATACTTTTCTGATTGTGTGTTATACTTCAATAAAAAGTTTTTTAAATTGAATATTTAAAAAATTAAAGTTATAACACCTGATCTTTGATTAGGCACATAGGACACTTATTCAAGCAGTCACTAAACAAAATTCTTTCTCCCAAATCATTTTTCTCTCAAAGCATAGCAACAGTGCACATGTTGAGGAACATTCTCTGAAATTGACACAAACTATTCTACTATCCATAACTTCACATTACAAATTGACTTTGAAGCAAATATCCTCTATTTTTTTTTTTCAAGATACAACCCTATTTCACGGAACATCGCTCCCTTCAAAAGTTCACTGTGCCAATTCAAACCCCATTTTCCAAAAAGTAACCAAAATTACTGAAAGATCAGGGAGAAATGGCTGGTGTTGAAAGGCATTCAGCTGTTGCCATGTTGCCACATTGCTTCAGTTATACATGTTGCAGCAAAGGAGGTCAAGGCATCAAAAGGTGAAATGACTTACTCAGGGTTTTGTAAGTGTCAGTAGCCACACAAAGAATGAAGGAGAGGCTGCTAGCTTGATTCTGTCATGCCCCAAAGTATATCCATAGCCAGGTAACCCAGGATAAGGCTAGAAAAATATAAGCCCTCTACCACTCAGAGTCAAGAATACAAATAGATTGTAAATTTGGCATTTTTCATTTTAGGATGGTTACTGTGATTGAATTTTTGTCTTTGAACGAAAGAATGAGTTGTAGTTGTTGAAATTGTCTTAAAGTTTATTTGTTTAAGAAAAAAAAAGACATCCCCTCTGCTAACAGCTTGGGGATGTTATATTTATTTTTTACTTTTCAATTAGTTGACATTTAATATTAGTTCCAGGTGTACAGCATAGTCATTAGACATTTATATAACTTACAAAGTGATACACCCAATAAGCCTTGCACTGACCTGTCACCATGTATAGTTATTACAATATTATTGACTATATTCCCAAAGCTGTATTTTACATCTCAACTGTTTCGTAACTGCCAATTTATACTTCTTAATCCCTTCACCTTTTCACCCAGCCCCTCAACTCACCTCCTAGCCCAAACTAAAAACCTTGACCTTGACTCACACATGAAGTCACATGTGTTAATGAGCTCCATTTAATGCTTTTCATCTAACGACAATGCAGCCTTATGTTTGGAGAATGTTTGGAAATACATGCAGGCATTTTTGGTTATCACGATAACCTTGAAATGCCACTCTATGAGACTTGGAACAGTCTTGCACAATAAACAGTAATTTTGGCCAAAATCACAGTAGTTACCCCACCCCTGGATAATCTTACGTTCTTAAAGGTAATTTACATTTAGGAATTTGAACTGTATACATTTTAGAGTCTTTAGATTAACACATCTCTGTATTGTACCACCTGGGAGCCCTGCAGGTTTAAAAGACATAAATATGATGATCTGGGTGATCTTAAAAATAATCATAATTAAAGAATAACAATTGCCTCCAGAGTGACTAGAAAAATACTCTGTGATCTTAGAGTGACTGCCAAACATTCTGTAATGTTGAGTTCATCAAAAGCTTTGGCATCAAAATTCCAAGTATGGCCTTAAAGTGTTTCATTTTTGGCTGAGATAAAAATACATCCTATTTTAACCTCCAAGTTTCATAGGGTAAAGCAATGATTTCTGCAGTCTGGTAATATCCATTACTTGAGAATCTGTCAACATCTAGGACCTCACTCTGTAATTTAGTCACGAAAAGCTGTGAATTTCTAGATGTACTAAAAAGCTTTTAACATCTAGGCTTGGACATTCCAAAGGGGGGGAAAAAGTCTTTAAAACCACCTTTGAATTTTAAATAGTTTTAGTGCTGTTGCTAGCCCAGTCATGTGAGCGTGCTGAAGGGGCCAAGTCTCCGCCTGCCTTCCTATGAGTTCTGATTAGACATTGTTAGTTACAGCGCTGTCACTTCAGTTGTGCTAGGCTATTCCATCCCACTCCACTCCACAGACATCCACTCATCTCCAGGATAAGCCAG
Source organism: Pteropus vampyrus (assembly GCF_000151845.1). Taxonomy (NCBI): domain Eukaryota; kingdom Metazoa; phylum Chordata; class Mammalia; order Chiroptera; family Pteropodidae; genus Pteropus; species Pteropus vampyrus. Next base: position 1,455,808 of record NW_011889174.1, read on the forward strand.
TGCAGCGATGGCATTGGGCGACAGTGGCAAACAAGTAGATGTCCCTATCTGCAGGAAGCTTCTAGTTTTGATGCATTTACTGCTAAACTTGTGCTTCAGTGAATTGTTTTAAATTCTATATAATCTACTCCAGCTCACTCCATGGAATCTGATTAGGGTTTTACTGACTTTTTTCCCCCACAGTTATTCAATAAGTCAGTGCTGGGCAATAGCAAGCATGGCTTCTATTCTGGTAATCGTAAGCACCATGATGATTATTATTTTCGATGAATTTTCTATGTTCCAGAACCCATGTTAAGGGCCAAAAGCAAATATTTCGTGTCCTTACTATGTGCCAGACACTATTGTAAACGTTTTGCTAATATTAATTAATTTATTTATGTTCATTGTGATTTAATTCTCACAGATAATAGATACAGATATTAATTTTCAGTTAAGGAATCTGAGGTGAGAGAGATTAAGAATACCCAAGGTTACGCAACAAGCCTTAGAGCTGGCACTCCAACCTTGACAGTGTGGTGCCAGCGACCTGCTCCTAACCATTAAGAGATAAACAGAAGTACCCTCTAAACTAGGTATTATTGTCCTGATTTTTCCAGCGATAGAAACTGAAGTCGAAAATTAAGAAACTATGGTCATCACTGGTGTTGTTTACAAATATTCCAGTTCTCCTTTCCTTCTGGCACATGAAAAAGTTGTACTTTCTACATCCTCTGATGTTGGTGTGGCTATATGACTTGCTATGGTTAATGAAATATGAACAGAAGTGCCAGAGAAGTATTAAGAGCCTGTATCCAATATACCATGTTCCTCTCCCCCTGAGTTGGTAAAACACTTGTCAAAGTGGAGCCTTTGTTATCCTGGGTTCTTGAGTGACAGTGGACAGAACTCCTCTGCTGGACTAGTACTGGACATACGAAGGAAGTTTTTGTTCTGGTAAACTCCTGAGATTTGAGTTGAGGTAAGTTACTGAGGCAAATTACTAAATTCCGGCCATAACATAAGTTACTGGCCATAACATAAGTTACTGGCCGGAATTTAGTAATTTGCCTCAGTAACTTACCTAAACTCCTATAGCTTGTTGGTGACAGATATGTATTTCAAATCCAGGTGTCTCTGACCCAAAATTTCATGGCTTTTTCATTTATTATTTCTCTTTCGGTATCGCATGACCTGCAGGAAACGAAACTTAGTTCTTTGCTTACTTTTTAATTTTATTATAGTATTGAAAGTGCTTAAAAAGTACAATCTGATGTCTACGGCTAGTCCAAGTTTAAGAGCATGGAGAAGAAAAGTCCCTATCATTCTCTGGACCATGTGTTTGGTCTGGAGCTTGATATCATGTTTTGCCAACCTCTTGAGAAAATTTTCTATCTTTCTTAATTCTGAGATTCAAGCTCTGGCAACAGACTGTCAGTAATAATGTTAGTTAAGAATACAAAGTTGTCCTGAGTATTACTCAAATTTAAGAAAGAAATCTAACTATGGGAGGTAAAAACAGTGTAAATATATATATGCCTCACTGTTAAAGTGTACAGCTGAAACTTATTGATCTCATTAACCAATGCCACCATAAAAAAAAATAATAATTAATTAATTTAAAAAATAAAGGAGTGAATTTTATGGTATGTGAAAAAAAAAAAGACTACATTTATAGTTTTTGTGGTATAAGTTGGTACATGACTTCACCCTTCCATAGGTTGTCATTCAGACACTATGACTGTAAAGTAACAGCATTCTCCATGTATATATTGCTCTCTCTATATCTGTAAACCCCAAATAATCCATGTTCTTGTGTTTAAATTCAGAGTTTGAGGATTGCCAAATCTATCAGCTGAGTACTAAACAACTTAACTGTGTAGCACTGACTACCATGACAATCAACAACAGAGAACCACATGAGAGTCTGAACCTCTTTCCTGAGGATTATCCTCCTGAAGCATAAGTGACTAGAAGACCCTGGAGACCCTGCCTTTTACATTATTTAAGTTATTGAATAAATTATGGGTCAATAGGTGTTCATGTAAGATAGAAAAGACAAGGAGGAAGCTTTATCCTTAAAATTAGCAGGGTTACCTTTATAGAGACTTGAGGTTTCTCTTTCTGTTATTTGCTGAAAATTAACTCTGTTTGATTACTTTAACTCTGTAAAATTACTTTATTCATTTAATCACAAAACTTCAAACTCTTCATTCAAAAGCTCTTTTGAACTATTTTAAGTTTGTTTATTTATTTATAATACTGGCTTATTCCAGAAATGATCAGAGGCAATTACTATGTATATGTTTAACCTTAGCAAATATCTATTAAATGACACTGAGATAACTTGTGAAATGATTATACAATAAACAGATTGTATAGTTGTTTTTTTTATTTTTAAATAATTGTAGATTTTTAAGAAGTTGTCAGACACGGAGTGATTCTATATACCTTTCACCCGGTTTACCTATAGTTACATCTTAGAAAGTTATAGTACCCTATCAAGACTAGAAAACTGACATTGGTACAATATATGTGTACCAAAGTTTTGTACCATTTTATTACATGTATACATTCATATAACTACCACTGAAATTAATATTCCATCACCACAAAGATCTCTCTCTCAACTGTCACACCCACCGTAATTCCCTCTATCATCCTTAATTCTTGGCAACCACTAATCTGTTCACTCTATAATTTTGTCATTTCAAAAACATTCTATAAAGTATTATATTTTTAACAGATGAAAAATTTATAGTTATTTATCATGTGTTAATTAAAGCATTGGAAATCTGGCCAATCTCAGTGATACCAAGGTTATTATTTATGTTGCACAATGATGATTATATCTGTGAATTTTTGTTTGTTTATCTCATTTGTTTGTTGCTTTTAGTTTTATATCCCACAGATGAATGAAATCATATGGTTCTCAATTTTTTCTGTCTGACTTATTTCGCTTAGCATGATCATCTCAAGATTCATCCATGTTGTCACGAATGGCAGCATTTTATCTTTTCTTACGGCTGAGTAATATTCTATTTATATATATGGACCATATTTTCTTTATTCAGTCATCTGTTGAAGGGCACTTCTGTTGTTTCCATGTCTTGACCACCAGGAATAATGCTGCAGTGAACATTGGGGTGCATATATCTTTATGAATAAATGTTTTCAAGGTTTGTGGGTAGATACCGAGAAGAGTGATTGCTGGGTCAAATGGTACCTTTATTCTTAATTTTTTGAAGAAGCTTCATACTGTTTTCTATGGAGGCTGTACCAATTTACATTCCTGCCAGCAGTGTATGGTTACCAGAGGGAAAGGGGAGGGAAGAGGTAGATAAGAGTAAAAGGGATCAAATATGTGGTAATAAAAGGAGATTTGACTTTGGGTGGTGAACACACAATGCAATAGATATATGATATATCATTGAATTGTACACTTAAAATCTATATAATTTTGTTAACTTAATGTCACCCAATAAATTTAATTTTTAAAAGTGAAAATAAAATAATTTTAAAAATTAAAAAATAAACAATGAAGATTAGTATACAAAGTTTGTTTTGGGGTACCATTTCAATAATTTTTCCTGTAATCTACATATATATTAAGCTTTTCTATATAATTTAGAGGATGAAGAGTTTCTTTATGACTTGAGCAGCATCAGACTTTTCTACTGGTGATAGCAACTAGCAAGTAAAGTTTAGATAAAATTTACATACTGCACAGTGTGGTTCTTCCAACTGGTCCTGGGTTTGATCCAAGACCTACTTAACTGTGGTAAGCCTTTGGGTTGTTTTTATTTCCTGAGAGTGGGGATTTGATACAAATACAAATCTGACAAACACCACTTTTTAAAAATCTCGACCTTCCATTTAGAACAACAGTCATTCACTGTATTAAGTTTATATGCATATGTGTTATGTAGAAGAATTTTACAGAAGATAAATTTATATAAAATATGTTTATTGCTATCTTAATTAGAAATAATCTTTGTATGCCCATTGTATGTGATAATTTCTCCATGTGCAGTGAATAAACCTGTGATTGGGTCATAGCCTATTGTTAAGAACATATAGGCAGCCAATTGGCCAATGGAATATCATCCTGCCTGGGAGGAGAAAAAAAACACTAAGGTAAAATGAAAATGCCAACACATGCTGAGAAAGAGCTAATAAAAAGTGTGTGACATTACTTAGACTGGTGATACTAAAAAAAAAGAAGTAATTTTTGTTCTTTGAGAATGGACTAGCATAGGGTATAGAAAGACAAGAAAAGAAAGGTGACTTAGTCTATTGAAAGAAATTATTTAACCCACTTATCTTAAATCAAAACAAAAAATTGTTTTCCACAATCTTCAAATGTTTGGTTACATTTTCAGAAAGGTGTGCATTGATAAATATTAAATGGCTAAAGAAGATGGGTTATATTCTGCTTATAACTTGTCACATAGCCTTAAAAATACTGCTTTAAGGATCATCAATTTAGAGGGAAGATCTGAGTGGCAACAGTACTCTACTTTCAGTCCCATCCTATACCACATCTTTATGTTTACTAAGATAAAGACATTGTTGGATTTATGATTAATTTTTTAAAGGAAGCAAGAAGACAGAGTATTATAGTAGATGAATTAAGGCCCAAATAAAATCTCAGCAGGCCAAAAGAATAGGCCAGATTGGATACAATGAAATTAAATAGGTATAAATGTAGGAGTCCAGCTTTTGGGGTCAGACAGCTAACTTCATAGGGCTGCATGGAAACATGTGACTTGTCATCAACAAATGTAGGAAAAGATTTAGGGCTTTTCATAGCCACTTGGTTGTGGGTTCACCTTCGTGACCCATAGAATGACATGATGAACAAAACAAACAAACAAAACAATGATATATGTGATATAGTGCCCAGAGTAAAAGAACAAATTGTCCTACTCTGTTTCATGTTGGTCAGATTTTCCAATTAGTTCTGTAAGGGTATACATGAAGTAGGACATATCTAAAAAATGTGGCCATTAGATAAAGGAGACTCAAAAATGTATTATTGAAGACTAGGATGCTTTTCCGACTTACAGCAATAAAAGACAAGAGCAAGGATAGGGGTTTAGATTTGAACTTTGTGTGCCCCATCCACAAAGTGTGCATAATTTGGACCAAGTCAAAGATACACTGAAGCAGAATTCAACACAACATAAGAAAGAACTTTTTAGCCATCTTTAGAGAATCCAAAGATGGACTCATTTGGAGGCAATTAGTCTCTTATCATTGGAGATATTTGTGCAGAACCTTCAGTAGCCACTTGGGTGTGTTATAGCAGTGATCAAAGCAACAAATATGTTACAGTCACTTCAATCCTGATATTTTATTTAAATATGTGTCAACAATTCCCAGATGCACCACTTACTAACTTCTTGGGTATCACTTAACTTCTCTGGGCCTCGGTTTCCTCCTATTCAAAGGACTGAGGAGGTGATAGTAACTTATAAAGCTGTTAGAGAGATTAAAGGAGTTTGAAGAACAATAGCAGTAGCCTGATTCCAAATCTCTCCATCGCATTCCCAAAATACCAAAAGATCAACAAGGAGAATAAATAAAACTACACAGACAGGACCTATGACTTAAGCAGTGTTAGACAGAAAACACAGCAACCTTCAAGTCACTTATGAGGAAAAAAAGAAATAAGCTCTAACAAAGCTTCTGATACATGCAAAACATCCCAGCAGACCTGTATGTATGGAGAGTCGGGGTGAGGGAGCCAAAAGGAAGAAGAGTAACACACAAAAATGTCAAACAGGTGGAATTGGGTAGTTCATTGCCCTGGCCATAGGGAAGGGGCTTAAAAGTGTGCAGGGCCTGAAGTGGAAGCCTCAGAGAGGTAGTGCTTCTGGAGAAGGATTAGAAAAAGAGAAAAGAGATTGTGCTCCTTGGATATGAGGTGGTGGAGGGAAAGAAATAAATAAAAGGAGAAAATTAAAGAACACGCTAATTAAGATTGGTTGATTGTATTAATGTCAATAATATGATGTGATCATTCTACTATAGGCTTACGAGGTAATACCATTAAGAGAAACTGCAAAAAGAGTACACAGGATCTCTTTTTTATATCTTACAACTTCACGTGAGTATTCAATTATCTTAAACTAACAAAAAAAAATTTATTTTAAAAACACAATTCTGTTTTTATAATAGTAAAAATAGGTAAAACAAAACTATATTATTTAGAAATTTACATTTAGGATGTAAAACTAAATAAAAGAAAGCGATTGCCATAAAACTCATTCAAGTGGTTTCCTCTACAATAGAAGGAAGAGGCTGAGAAAAAGTGAGGTGGGGTGTTTCTTACCTTGATGATTGTTATACTTCATTTGCTTTAAAATAATTAAGGTATCCATTTATGTTTTCTAAGAAAACTTAGAAGAAAAGGTAGTGATCAGTGTTAACCACTGTTTTAGGACACAAAACTTTGGTAGACTCCATAAAATATAATATAAAAAACTGATTTGACCACACTACAATAAAACTGGAAATTTAAAAATAAAACCAAAAAATAAAAGACTCCTCATCTGGACATTAACACTGTTGTATTACATAACTCTTCTGTGAAAGGGTAATAAAACAAAATTATTGTATTTCTTAAAAATATGATAAAAATACTATATACCAAAATTATGGACTATATTTATAGCAATGATTAGAAAATAACTTGTAATTGTAATTGTAAAACTGATATTGATAGTACAAAGATTGCAGACCAATATTATTTATGAGATTGAGGTAAAAAAATCATAAACAAAATACTGCTGAACTAACTCAGACAACAAGTTAAGCATTAAATATATTGTAACCATATATTTTACACTAGGATATAAAAATGGTTAATATTACACAACAAGTTAATATAATTTATCATTTTAATAAGTCTACAGATAAAAATGATATGAATTTTTTATAGGTGTTGAAAATTGATTTTGGCAAAATTAAACATTTCTAAAAACATTTAGAAAAATAGTAATAAATGGCTGCTTCCTTATTTAATAGAGAAACACTAGAGGCATTTCTACTAAGGTCAGTAATGAGGTTAGCAAGCCCACTATCTCCACTGGTATCTAGCATTGTCTGCAGGTAATAGTCAATAGAATTAGACTAGAGAAAACAATTAGAAGTACAAGAGTAAGAAATCTATCTTTATCTGCAGAAGACATAATAATATACATGGAAAATCCTAGAGAATCAATGATAAAATGAACTTATAGCAGGATATAAAATTAACATGTAAAAATCAGCAGCATTCATACACACAAATAATAACTGGCTAGAAGATAAAATGAATGCAATGGTAATAAAAAAGTAAAATATTTAGGAAGAAACTTCACAAGAAAGGCTCAGTACCTATATAAATAAAATTAGAAAACATTTCTGTAAGACTCAAAAAATAAGCTTAAAAAAATGGAAAGACATCTCTTATTATTTATTTGCACATCTCAACATCATCAAAATGTCAGTTCTCGCTGTTAATTTACAAATTTGATCCCAATAAAAATTCTAATGGGCATTTTTATAGAGCCAGATAAGTCCATTGCCTTATCATAGCCACATAAAATTGAGTAAGTTGGTGTGATCTATCTTTTGAGCTACATTTTTTAAAGCTTTGGACTATGTCAATGGGGTATAAAATTCTATTGATCAACTGTAATATGTGATTGATATTGAGATTACAAAACATTTTCAGAATTAATGGAAATAACGGCTGTGTTTTCGAGGAAACCCATGAGGAATAAAATTTTTTAAATGTTCATTTATGCCATAAACAAAAGAAAATGTACTGTGATGATAAATATAAGTTCTATAGGATCTGGATTTTTAAGACATAATGAATCTTCATGGACCACCGGGGTAAGCAGATATGATCTTTTGAATCATAATTTTGAAGCAGGTGAAATTGATCTTAGTTTTGCTTATTGTAATTTAAACCAGCATGAATTTCCATGATAGAACCAAGGTTAGTGAATATTCTTTGGCCTACTGCAGAGACATTGTAGTATAGACCCTACTTCAAGGCAGAAACGGCAACTACAATGTCTTGATTATTTGGGGACTATAAATACATACAATGAGGTTCTATTAATCCAAAGAGTGATGAGATAAAAGGTTATTTTCAACTGCAAACTTCATGTCTCTGAAGCAGCAACTACCAGAACGTGGCACTGGCGTGATTTTCTTTCCCCTTGGTGGGATGGGGTATTGGTAAGAGATGAAGAGTAAGAAGGAGGAGGAGATAATAGGAATAAGGCAATAAAAGAAATTAATTTTTTCAAGTCTGTATTAAATTGAAATAATTTACTTCTATATTTGACTCGTATAGAGATTAAGTTACGTATTTTTCACGGTCAGGAATAAAATGGCTATCGTTTTGTAACTGTGTTACAAAAGCAGTTCCCATAATCCAAGTATAGCATATTTTATAAATGACCTTTGTATTGATGAAATTTTTAGTTTTATTAGAAGCTAAAAACTAAAAATAAAAAACAAAAGAATAACTAGGAAATTACTGAATGTGAAGACCTGCAGTGGGGAGGGTGAGGAAAAACTACTAAGAGCTATAAAACTATGCTACAAAGCTCTTTCATTAAACAGTATGGTGCTAGTACAAGAATAAGCCATCAGATCAATGGATAAAATAAAACCTTCAGAAATAGATTCAACTACATGTAACGGTTTAGTTTATAATAAAAATGGTATCTCGATACCACTAAGGCAAACGTGCTATTTAATACATAGTGTAGAGATAACTGGATAGCTTTTTGGAAAAAGATAAAAGCAAATCTATTCCTTCTATCACATCCAAGAATAAACTCTAAATGAATCGGAGGTCTAAATATAAAAGGTAAATCTAAACAAATATAAGAGGGAAACATGAGTGAATTCCTCTAAAACCAAGTGTAAAGAAAGGCTTCCTAACGATGACTAAACTCCCAGATGCAATAAAAGAAAAGATTGGTAAATCTAACTAAGTACTAATAAAAAATTTTTTACATGCCAAAAAATATTAAAGTCATAGATAATTGGAAAACTGGGAGAAAATATTTACAGCATATATCATAGATATAAGGGTTGAAATCTTAATTTATTGAGAATTTTTTAATTGAGGAAAAGTGGCTTATAGAAAAATGGGCAGAGACTTGTACAAACAACTCAAAAAGAGATAAAAATGGCCCTTAGTCATATGAAAAGATGTATAATTTCATTCATATAAAAAAGAAATGCAAATTAAAACTACAATAAAATTCCATTTTTCACCCATCAAATAGGCAAAATTAAAAAGCTGGACAATTTACACTGATGATGAGGTGGTGGAGAAACGGGCACTGCCATACATTACTGATGGATATGAAAAGTGGTACAACCTTTCTGGAGGAAGATTTGAGAATATCTGACTATATCTAATCCAGTCTCAACACAAAATTCCCTCTGTGAATTTATCTTGAACACATATCTCCAACAATATGAAAACATATATGCACAGTTATTCACAGAGTATTTGCCATTGTCAAGTATAAGAGATGGATTGAAGAAACTATGATACAAGAGAACTATGCAGCTGTGATCAGGAGTTCTATGTACTGATATGAAATGATTTCTTGGAGATATTATTAATGAAAAAGGCAAAATGCAAAAAAAAATATGCTATGCTAACTTTTATGTACAAAATAAGGGAAAATTTTAAAAAAATTAATGGCTTATTATTACAAAAAGGAACACAAGAAGCACGAACCAGAAAACAGTGAAGTTAGTTGCCTACAAGGGGTTGGGGAGACTGGCTGAAAGGAATATTGGAAGCAGTGACAAAAGTTTTACTTTTGAAAGCATGTTAAATTCTACGTATTTCAAAAATAAAATTCAGTAAAAATGAGGAGCATTGCTAAAACTGAAAGCAAACTGAAACATGTGGACCTGACTGTTTATCAAATATTTTTCAAATGTATTTCAAATGAACATCACAGCCACTAGAGAGAGAGCCCCAAGGAGGGTGAGAGGGAGGGAGAGAGAGAGGAACGACCAACTCAAGTAATTTATAAACACAATATTTGACCATATACCTCAGTCTTGGGGTAGAAGGAGGAGAACTACAAACAAATCTCAGATACTTCTTAGTAAATTGTTCATTGTAATGACATGAGCAAAGCTGTTCTGAAAGTATTTTAGATGTACTAAAGTTTTGAACAAATGAATAAATGTGTCGATGTCATTGGAAGCCAGAGTTTTCACTATGGAAGAAGGACATACACATATGGAATGCCAGAAGCCAAGAAAGAACCCTTTGGAAGTGAACTGGAACTGGAGGTACTGGTGTAAACTCAAGATTTCTAGTGTGTGTGTGTGTGTGTGTGTGTGTGTGTGTATGTATGAATGCTTTTGTGTGCATATATATGCATGTATGTGAGTATATGTATATGTGTCGATATATTGGTATGCAGGTGTATGGGTATATGTGCATATATATAGATATACAGATAAACAGATATGGATTTCCTAGCTTTCCTTACTGAAAGGCCAAAAAGCAGACCAGAGGAGCAACAAGCAAATCTAAAACCCAGACTTGGTCCCCACTCAAAGGAACCAAGACTTCTTGGAGAAATAGCTGATTCCAGGACTGGGACAGGGTCACTCTGTTTCTAAGAAAACAGATTGTCTAGGGCATCCAGTGCTGCTTTTTCTTTTCTCTTCAAATGTTATGAAGCCAGCCACAGTTTCTTCTGCCTATTACATATTGATATCATTTTCAGTCAGTCTTCCTCGGCTGCCATCTAGTTTATAATGATCCTCAGAATGTTAAAGAACTTCCACCAATCCCAAATTGTCTCTTATTTTTATCTGTGTTCCTATAAACATTTCTCTAAGGGTTGTATAAAACAGATTTCAATTTCATCATGGTATGCTTCCCTTATTTGCAACTGTTTTCAAATTTCTCCTCCCATACATTTTGTCTGACATTATAGGTCTAAATTGTTTGCCAGAACACACAAATGTCAGAGAGATTGGCCACAGCAAATTGGAAGTGGGGGTGTGCTAAAGCTCGTTAGCCTACAGGCTCATTGGTTGACAATGCAGCTGTCTTCAGAGAATGGAGTAAATATATCAGAGACAAATTAATTGCATCATAATGCATTTGCCCTTTTATCATTTTTTAGGTTTTCAGCTAACATTTTTATTACCAACAAGATTCTGTTGGAGACCACAGCTTATGTCAGCAGCCACGATAGTGTGCTTTTGCCTGGGACGGGCAATCTACCTGAAAGAAAGCAACAAGGCAAAGAGATCATCTCACCCAAAACTGCTGCCACACAGATTGGCCTTCCACCTACTTTGAGGCAGTATGAACTCTGATCCAGATGTGCTGAACTTTGGGAGACAGGCACAGGGCAGTCACCAACCAGACAGGCCATGCCTCTTCTCCTAGAGAAGAGTTGGTGAGGGTGGGGACACAGCTATTTTTCCCAGGGCTTCAGAAAAGGCACAAGTGATTAATTGATGGGACGCAGAAGGACCTATGTGTTATTGCACATTTTGAGTTCTGTAGTTTTGTTAAGTGTGAGTTCAGTATTCTTTGGCAGGCCCTTTTGCTTCTCCACACTGCTGAGCCATTTCCTTTTTTCGGCTGTGCTTTTAATGGCTGCCTTTGCTGATTAATTCTGGCACACAGGAGAGGCTCAAATGACTGTGCTATAAGTTTGAGGCTCATCCAATATTAATCTTAGTTATATGCACCATATTGTACCCAGTTTTAACATTTGCTTAATTTGCTTTTCTCTGGATGAAAAGAGAAGGGAGACTTAAACATTACAAAGGGAACACAAATTTTTTTTTCCTTCTCTTTCCTTGAATTGCATAGTACAGTACTTTCAAATGGCTTATGGAAAGGATTAAAAGTAAAGGGTAAAAAGACAAATAGAATGATAGAAGCTGTTTCTATCATTATCCTCTGAAGTTCCATGAACAGACTGAAAGTTCAGTTGAGGTCTATGAAAATATTAGCAGATGCCAAAAGGCCAGCAGCCAGGATTTGTGTCTTTGTGCAAGAACTGAACAGCTACCAACAGCTAGAAAATTTTAAAAACCTTGGCAGTGATGGAATAGTCCTATGAAAAAAAAGAGTGAGAAATGTTTATGAAATGATTAGATTTATGAACTTGTAAAAGAATATTCTCTACAGATTCTAGGCCTCTATGTATGTAGATAACTGAAATATTAAGACTTAGAGATGATAGTTATTTATTTTAATGATGCAATTAGTAATTGCGGCTGAAATGAATTTGACCTAATTCGAAATCTCTTAGTGAAAGAAAGTAAAATGCATAATAATTAGGTAAAATTTAAGTTTGCAGTAAGCATATACTTAAACTTCTAAGATCTTATTTTTAAGTTATTCAAAATGTTAATCATATGACATCTAAATAAGATGGAAATTTTTTCTCAGTAGTAAATTAATTACATTAAGTCATGATTGACTTTTCTTAATTATTTCATGCTTATGAATATTTAAATTAGAAATATATATTTGATTCAGCTTTTTAAAAAGATATTAGTCAACATAGTAAAAAAAAGTTAAACTGCATGATATTAATTTAAAGCAGTGCCAAGTGTTGAAAGTGTACTTTATAAAGTGGAATTGCATTTTTAAGATAAAATATAAGTAACAAAAATATGATTAAGGCAAATATTTGGAATTTTATTTACTAACCAAATTATAAAACATGTAAGCGCTTCGAAAATACTCAGGCGATAATATACTTTCGATAAGTGTAATCCTTGGTTTTAATTTAGCTTTATCAGAAATGAATTTATTGCTTTTATTTCTATAAGAACATCTTTCCTGTTAAATCACATATCTTAGCTAATATTTCACTGTAATACCAGAAAAAAACATAAGAGGGCACTTTAGTTCTGTAACAAACTAAAACCATTTCTAAAACCTTTTATAAATTAGTAAAACAGACAATGGGGAGATTTGAACTATCTGGTAAAATTTAAATAAAAATGTGAAGCAAGCTCCTCTGCCTCCCAATAACTAATAAAAGATATCTCAGGTAAACAGCAATTTCTTTAATCATTTCATAAATCACTGGGTAACATGAAAAACAAGTATTCTCAGGTCTGCAAATTCATAGGTCCATCATTTCAAGAGTATTTCATTTTTTAAAATTTCACATTTATTTGCAAATTGTTAGATCTATTGAATATACTTTATTTAAATGAGTAGATTTTCATTATCCAGGATTTTAAAGAGGTAGACCAGGTGTTCTAACTATGGAAGAAATAGCACTATGCACCAGTATACATTTCTTGTATATTGGTTTGATACCTACTAACAATTAGCCTATGACTTTAGTAACGTAGCTTAATCAAAATTTCCTCCAAAATTATCTTTATTATCATTGTCGTCATCATTTCAAGGCCAGGTCTCTGCTTTCCAGTAACATCGACTCTATTTTATTGAAAAAAGTAAGGTTAATATGTGAGACAGCAAACGATGGAGAAGACAATGCACAATTAAATCTAAATTGTCATTCAGTGTTCAGGTGGTCTCAGGCAAGTCATTATAATTCTCTGGGCCTCTGCTTTCACATTTTATGATGAGGTTCTGTACTTGATTATCTGACTCAAACACTGTCGTCTTTTCTTATTTTGCATATTGTCTTATCAAATTTGGTTATCGAGTGCCCAAGCAGTCAACATATTTACTGTGGTGCTTAACCTTTTGAGTGCAAAGACGCATTTGAAGAGCTTACAGAAGATGTGGTGCTAAAACATGCTCTAATTTATAGCTTACTCAAAATGAGTAAGATTCATTTCAGGAGGTTCAAGGACCTTCAGAAATCCATCCACGGTCTCCCTAGAGAAGCACAGATACTGTCAAGAATCTCTGATAGAGTCATAAATTATATCGCTCCCACATTTTAGGGAAGTTATTCCTAGAAATATTTTGTTGTTGTTTTGGGGTTAAGAAGGGTGATGAGACTGGAGCGAGAGGCTTGCCATACAGACCGATTTTGATTTTATCCTATAAACAACAGGAAGTAAACTGAAGTGTTTAAACATAAAATTGGAAGAGATGCATTTCAAATAGCAAAATCAGAAAGTAGAATATAAAATGAACAGGAGAAGAAAGACAGGAAGCAGGGAGATCATCATTTAGTCTGTCAGCACAGTAATCTGGGTGAGGCATAGTGAGAACCTATTTTAAAACCTGTCCAAAATTAAGGGTGTTCCCTTTTCTAAAATAGGCCTACTTTGATTCTGTGTAATAAATAATGAGACAGAAATTTACAGTTTGAAACTAGACAAGGATTGTTCCGCAGTTCCATTTATTTTCTACTCAGGGCTACAGTGGATACTAGTATCCATGCTTTTGCATTCTTCTGCTGCCAACGTGGAGTACTTCAAAAGCCCAAGCAGCCAAAGATCCACCAAAGAAATGTGGCATACCCCTCATAAACAGGCTGACCTAGAGGGCTTTGCTCAACATCTGTATCCAGGTTCAGTGATAGGTGCTCTTTCCCTTTTCATTATATCCCTCAGGGCAGAAATGAGTGGCAGAAGTGATGGGCTACTCACTGGCTGGACCAGCGAGGAAATCTCTCTCCATTCTCTAGTAGCCAAGATGGCAAGCAAGCAAAACTTCTAGACAGGGAGACTTCTCACAGAACTGTAGTGAAAATTTAATGAATATCTATAGATAGATATATCTATACAGACATAGATTTGGATATGGATAGAGATATAAAGATTCTCTTCTAGGAAATCTACACACAGATCTTGATATTGCCACATATTGCCAAATCCCATATGTTTCCTATAAGAAAAGGGTGGGGGGAATCATTAATTAAATGGTGAGGATTAGATACACAGACATTCTCATTCTTATAAAGGAGAATTTGGCCAAGGATCAGAAATAAGACAGGATCAATAGAGAAAATAGATTCAAGCATTTGCTTATTAATTCTGCTCAAAACTTGGAACTTAGACGTGAGGGGTAAAACCAATAGTTCCAAACTATAAAACAAAACCCACACGTACCTTTGGGGGCACTTCATGATCTGGCCCAACCCACCTTCCAGCCTCCTGCCCCCAGCTGTCCATCTCGCAGTCTGTGTTTAATGACACCAAACTACTAAACATAATGCACACCTTGATGTCTCTGAGTTTGTGCACATTGTCACCTTGGCCCAGAATGACCTTCCCATGATTCTCCATTTAGTGAAATCCCATCCATCCCCAAATCCCAACCCCAAAGCCACCTTCTGTGTTAAACTCTTGTTAACTCCCTCTGACCACTTCCTGAAAAAAAATTAATAATAAATCACCCTCTCTGGGTAACCTAAGACTGTGTTCTTGTGTGTAAAGCTCATCAAAGTATCATTTACACCCTTCTCTTCCGCTACAATGTAAGCTCGTCGGAGAAGGGGCGTGGTCTGATTCCTTTAGTTTCCCAAGCTCCTAGCACAACATGAGCACAAAATAAGAAATATATCAGTATTTCTTAGCAAAAAAAAAAAAAAAGTAAGAGAAAAAAGAATTCCAGTCAAAAAGCTATTATAATAATCCAGACAGAAAGTCTCACATAAGCCTAAATATGGAAATTGGCATTGGAAATGGAAATTCAAAATTATTAAAATAGGATAGATTAGATTACATGGATGATCAAACATAGGGAATGAAAGAGAAGAAGGAATTGAAAACTATTCCATCCAAATTTTCTGAGCCAAGAGACTGAGAAAACATGAACAGAAGATATTGAAAATATAGAGTAGGAGGAGAGGAAGAAGTGAATTTCTGGTTCACATTTCCAACTTGATACACTGAGGGACATCTATTTGTAGATGTTTAGCGAATAGCTGTGTATTTAGAGCTGACACTTGAGGAAAAGTTCAGGGTTTAGAGCACGGCAGTGAAAACTATGGAGTGAATGATATTGAAGAGAAGAGGATCAATGACTAAATTTGGGGTTCTACCCTTATTTAAGAAATGAGAAAAAGAAGAGAAGGCAGTAAAGGAATGCAGTGAAAGACCAGATGAAGCCATCCAAGAAAACACATTGAGGAGACAAGAAAGGGGAGCAATTCAAAGAGAGTGGGAAGCCAAAGGTACAGAACATTGAGGATGAGCTAGAGGACTGTCATTGTAACCTCAGAGAGAGCAGCCTCAGCAGAACAGTGGCAGCAGAATGTAGATGGAGCCAGTGGGGAGGGGGCATGAGGATAGAGAGTGTGACCTGCTCTTAAAAATGTTAGTCTTAACAGCGATGAGGGATGCTTTCCACACATTCTGAAAATTATTTCTGGTTGTGACCTACATTGTCTTTTAATTGAATGTTGGCTTAATCAAGTTCATTAAAGTTTCAACTGCCCACAGCTACAAAGATAATTTTTGCTTTTTTAATTTAAGAAGTTAAGAATAGGATCTATGTATAGGCCTGGAGTTGGGGTGGAGAAATACTTTGATGATTCATTTATAATCTCTTTTGAAGTGTATCATTTCATTCTAATTATGAATCAACTGATTTTTTTCTAAAAAAAAAAATTTTAAATGAACACAGAAGACTTTAAAAAGTCCCTTCCATTAAAAAGAAGAAAAGAAGAAGAAAAGGCTTACATTAAATCCAGCTAGAATTGTGTATGCTCTACTGCTCTAGGGCTTGGCCCTGAAATGGGGTCAGGGTTTAATTGTGAGTCCTACTCACTTGAAGTCATTATTTCTCACTTGGGTTTCTCCTCCTGTCACTCTAGATTGCAGGCTGTATTGTTTAATGTAGCAAAGGGAGAATTGAAATGTCTGCTTTCCTCGCAGTTGAGTACTTTTTATTGTCCCATCCCCTATTTATTACTGAAGAGATCTGTAGGGTTTAGATCATAGTCAGTGAGACTCTTGGCTGTCTCTATCCAGTGTCATGCCCAGCTCAGCAGGCTTACTCCATTGAATTTGGAATTGAAGACCTGGGTGTTTTAATTTGATTTTAGCCAATTGTAATTTAAATATATTTTCTGAACTGGTTTTAAGAAATTTAAATCTTAAAAAGCAGGCTTTTCGGAGATCAAAAATATTAGATAAATAATACATTCAAGGTCGTCTCACTCTGTCAGTGACTTCTTGGAAATTACACTTGATGAATTTCTGGAAAGGAAGTGTTTCCTTCCCAGGGGAAGAAATAAGAAGCCAAGGTGAAAGAAGCTAAAAGGGGCTATGAAACAGAGAAAAGAGATTCCTGCCTCCAGTAATAGCAAAAGAGGTGATTCCTGCTGAAAACTAATTTTTAAGAAAAGCTATATTTTATCTGTAATATATTTATTTAGCTACAATTTATCTATGTATTTTGTTTATTGCTTACAGAAATGTTAGTGTCTCCCCACTAGAATGTAAGCTACAAAAGCTTAGGAATTTTTATTTTGTTCACTGATATGTCCCAAGCACCTAGAACAAACAGTGTCTAGCACATCATAACTGTCCCATGACTGTTTGCTGCACGAGTAAATAAATTGTCTAAAAGCCCCTTCATCCTGAGAACATTTCAGTTTGCTGCTGCAGAGGCGCTCTCTTTAGCCTTCCCTACCCTGTCCCTGCCTCTTTATCCTCTCAGAACACGTCTTTTTTCTCCCAGCCAGTGCAGTCCCAGGGGAGAGTAGTGCATCTTCTGCTCTACTGGTTAAGGAAGGAAATCCTTGATGTGTCTTTTGTGGAAGTGAGAGAAAGGGGCCGATAATCCACCGGTCTTGATTCATAGCGGGTGGGGACATAGAAAAAAACTTGAACACCAATTTTAGGACTTAATCCCACTGAGACTACAAACCAAGAGAGACACTGGATATTGGCATGACTTCTGTGAGATTTTGGTGAGTGTTCTGGGCTCTACACTTAAATTGCAAATTGTTGTTTTGATGATGATGTTGATTGCCCCAGGACAAAATGTAAATAAAGGCTGCGGTAAAAAGCTGCTGCATTCAACCTCTGCGGATAATGTTCACTTCACCCCATTCCCTTATTAAACAATTAAAGTGGCTACAGTATTGTATGAAGATAAGAAACTAAGTCACGAATTTATGATAGGCTATTACCTGTTCCTGTGTGCTGCTTTGACTGGCAGAGTCATATTGGCCAAGAGAAGCAGCTATTGAAATGTTAGAAAGTAGGAGAAAAGGAAAGAACTTGCACTTTTGCACCTACAATGACGCTTTTATCCCTTTGTGGTGGCCATGAAGACAACTGCTTCAATCCTTTTTCAAGAAACCCTGCCTGGGGAGCATGTTTGACTGACATCCTCCAGGTGCTGTACCTTGAATTTGCTACAGCACTCATGCTTGGGCAGAGCTTCCTCTGGGCTTCCCCAGGCAAAGATGGGGCCGGTGGGGTTACTAGAGGCAGTCCAACCTGCCCAATTCAAAACTCCTCTCATGCACAAACTTTGCTTAGGGACTCCCGATTGGCCTGGCTGAGACTTTCTAGAATAGCCCTGCTCTCTGAGCTCCTATTCAATCCTCTCTTCCTGCTCTGCTTCCACAAGTATCAGATCTGCCTCCAGGTCTGAAGGTTTACCTGCCAACGGCTCTCTCCTTCTCTATCCTTCACGGCCATTTGTTTCCAAAGAATCTCTTGCACGTCTACTCCCACCTTGACATTAGCTTCTTGGAGGAGTTAAACTAATATACCTCCAATACCTGGTAGATCCTGCTAACTCACAAAATCCTTGATTATCAACATTAAAGAAAGATACTATGGGTGAAGACATCGTCTTCTAAAAGGCTTATTGGGGATAATGCACTCCTAAATGTAGGTGGCAAATGCCATTTCTGATCATGTAATAGAACCAATGAAGGAGGTTTTTGACCTATGGAGACTTTAGCAAGTTCTAAATCCCTCACATATGTGTGTATTATGTTGAATGTGTGCCCAATTTTCCCTGAAGAACTGTAACTTGCATCACATTCATTTACAAAATTATCAGCAGCGGCAACTATCAGTTAACTAACTCAATAGTTCAAAAGTTATATTAACATGAACTCTGTATTACAACTCAACTTATTTTATACAGTAACAGTCATGCCTCCATTTTCCACCCCAAACTAATGAACTTTAGTCATCTTTAGAACCCTGCAAATTAATCTTCTAGTACAAAGATAATCATTGTTGTATTCTTTATCTAATACTGAATTTTTTTTAAAAAGTCATGCTCTGATTTAAGTGGTTATTGGCATAAAAGAAATACAAGTAATTTAAAAATCAATAGGTTAATTTTTTGTAGAATCTCAGTAGTGGATGCTTCAACTTTCAGGCTAGATAATGCTTAGAGCTAATCTATCAGAAGATCTAAAAAGCACCTCTAGCAGCTGTTCTCAAGGAGAAGGTTTATGTCAGCACCACTTACTTCAACTGTACTCAGAACATTTGTGTCAGCAGCATAAACGCTGATATGTCAGCATCTCTATTTTATACACCACCACCCCCACAAAATGTATAGTTTAATTAGACCAAAGACAGGAAATGGTTTGTTGAGAGCTCAACCTGGAAGTAATGGCTTCCTAAGAGAGACATTCCTGCCCCGCCCTGGGGAGCCATCTAATATATGCCAGTGAAAAGCCAAACCTTCATGGCTGGTTCCCTACAGCAAACTATTCTCAAAAAGTACTAACTTTACCCCTGAATCTAGTGTAATATTTATGGTTATTTGGAATAAATAATTTGTCTGCCCCCCCTCCCCCACTCCCAGACGACTATGCTCTGCTACTACCAACTTCAGCCAGACACTCTAAATTCTTTCCTGATCAGGTTTATGTTGTTTCAATGCGTGATTTAAATATGGTCGAGAAAGCATCTGCAGAAACAACTAGCAGATCAATAGAACAGCCCTATGGTCCACTGTTAGGCTGGAATGAGTGGGTCCTTTGAAGGGAGAGCAATTTCCCATGAAAGAAGAGTGGGTTCATGAGCAGTCAAGGCTTAAGGATAGATTCAGAACTCTCTCCCTCTGCCCTTAAATATTTTTTGAGTGTATTTGGCCCTTACTTTGGTAAAAAAAAAAAAAAAAAAACTTTTGCTCAGCACCCTCAATTTCTCATTTGTTAGTAGTATTAAATGATAATTTTAGGAAGCAGCTCAAGTTCATTCTTGGAAAATTAGAAGGGATTTTTTGGTGAGGTGGGAAAGGCAACAGACATAGGATGCTATCTTTTCAGTCACTAAGGGGAGAATTAAATCCAATAAGTTTTAGAAAATATTGAATCATTTGAAACACTTTCTATTCAGAGTCAGATAGTGGCAATAAACATTAGAGGAGAGTTTAAAAAGTATACTTAGAATTTTGAAGCAGAAACCAGAGATTTCTCTATGACGATGATGATAACC
Source organism: Pteropus vampyrus (assembly GCF_000151845.1). NCBI lineage: Eukaryota > Metazoa > Chordata > Mammalia > Chiroptera > Pteropodidae > Pteropus > Pteropus vampyrus. The sequence continues at coordinate 1,476,172 of NW_011889174.1, forward strand.
AGATCCTAACTTCTGACAAAACAGAGTTGTTACCTCTAGTAAGTTCCTTCCTGACCACTAGCTGAGCCCCTTATATTTCTTCCTCTACTAAAGCCTTCTTTTTTTTTTTTTGAAACTTCTTTTTCTAAAAGGAGAAGTCGCCTACATTCTGAATTAAAATACCTATTCTAAAATACACATACTTTTAAAACAGTACTCTTCACTGTAGGAATCTAATGCGGTAGTTATCAAGTGTAAGGTGCTCATCAAAATGATTTAGACCAATTGGGGGCTCTTCTCTTGGATTTTATCTATTTACTAAGAAATCTTTGCACCAGGACACTGACAGAGATCCAGAAAAGATTATAAAATTCTCAGTTTGGGGCTGCCAATGTCTTCAGTCAATAGCACTTAATGCTTCCCAAAGTGCCCATAGATATAACCCCACTGGCTCTAAATATTTTAAAAAGAAAAAGCATAAAAATATTTTCTTCCAGTTTGACCAATGTCTATTGCACATTTTAAAAATATACTTTCAGAGACATAATTCTGGAAAAAGCCAGAGGGGTGGACACGAGGATCGTAGTAAAATATATCAGGTATCATATGTTACTTTG
>NW_011889174.1:1476997-1483425 GCF_000151845.1 Pteropus vampyrus
CAACTCAACTTATTTTATACAGTAACAGTCATGCCTCCATTTTCCACCCCAAACTAATGAACTTTAGTCATCTTTAGAACCCTGCAAATTAATCTTCTAGTACAAAGATAATCATTGTTGTATTCTTTATCTAATACTGAATTTTTTTTAAAAAGTCATGCTCTGATTTAAGTGGTTATTGGCATAAAAGAAATACAAGTAATTTAAAAATCAATAGGTTAATTTTTTGTAGAATCTCAGTAGTGGATGCTTCAACTTTCAGGCTAGATAATGCTTAGAGCTAATCTATCAGAAGATCTAAAAAGCACCTCTAGCAGCTGTTCTCAAGGAGAAGGTTTATGTCAGCACCACTTACTTCAACTGTACTCAGAACATTTGTGTCAGCAGCATAAACGCTGATATGTCAGCATCTCTATTTTATACACCACCACCCCCACAAAATGTATAGTTTAATTAGACCAAAGACAGGAAATGGTTTGTTGAGAGCTCAACCTGGAAGTAATGGCTTCCTAAGAGAGACATTCCTGCCCCGCCCTGGGGAGCCATCTAATATATGCCAGTGAAAAGCCAAACCTTCATGGCTGGTTCCCTACAGCAAACTATTCTCAAAAAGTACTAACTTTACCCCTGAATCTAGTGTAATATTTATGGTTATTTGGAATAAATAATTTGTCTGCCCCCCCTCCCCCACTCCCAGACGACTATGCTCTGCTACTACCAACTTCAGCCAGACACTCTAAATTCTTTCCTGATCAGGTTTATGTTGTTTCAATGCGTGATTTAAATATGGTCGAGAAAGCATCTGCAGAAACAACTAGCAGATCAATAGAACAGCCCTATGGTCCACTGTTAGGCTGGAATGAGTGGGTCCTTTGAAGGGAGAGCAATTTCCCATGAAAGAAGAGTGGGTTCATGAGCAGTCAAGGCTTAAGGATAGATTCAGAACTCTCTCCCTCTGCCCTTAAATATTTTTTGAGTGTATTTGGCCCTTACTTTGGTAAAAAAAAAAAAAAAAAAACTTTTGCTCAGCACCCTCAATTTCTCATTTGTTAGTAGTATTAAATGATAATTTTAGGAAGCAGCTCAAGTTCATTCTTGGAAAATTAGAAGGGATTTTTTGGTGAGGTGGGAAAGGCAACAGACATAGGATGCTATCTTTTCAGTCACTAAGGGGAGAATTAAATCCAATAAGTTTTAGAAAATATTGAATCATTTGAAACACTTTCTATTCAGAGTCAGATAGTGGCAATAAACATTAGAGGAGAGTTTAAAAAGTATACTTAGAATTTTGAAGCAGAAACCAGAGATTTCTCTATGACGATGATGATAACCAGATCCTAACTTCTGACAAAACAGAGTTGTTACCTCTAGTAAGTTCCTTCCTGACCACTAGCTGAGCCCCTTATATTTCTTCCTCTACTAAAGCCTTCTTTTTTTTTTTTTGAAACTTCTTTTTCTAAAAGGAGAAGTCGCCTACATTCTGAATTAAAATACCTATTCTAAAATACACATACTTTTAAAACAGTACTCTTCACTGTAGGAATCTAATGCGGTAGTTATCAAGTGTAAGGTGCTCATCAAAATGATTTAGACCAATTGGGGGCTCTTCTCTTGGATTTTATCTATTTACTAAGAAATCTTTGCACCAGGACACTGACAGAGATCCAGAAAAGATTATAAAATTCTCAGTTTGGGGCTGCCAATGTCTTCAGTCAATAGCACTTAATGCTTCCCAAAGTGCCCATAGATATAACCCCACTGGCTCTAAATATTTTAAAAAGAAAAAGCATAAAAATATTTTCTTCCAGTTTGACCAATGTCTATTGCACATTTTAAAAATATACTTTCAGAGACATAATTCTGGAAAAAGCCAGAGGGGTGGACACGAGGATCGTAGTAAAATATATCAGGTATCATATGTTACTTTGTTAACACAGAGTAATAATTTTTACCTGCACTGCATCTTTTTGAAGGCTCACAAACTGCTTCACTGCTGTCACTACAGAGCCATTATTCAATCTTTCTGAGGAATTATAAAGGACACACGAAAAAACCTCTGAGGATGAAAGAAGCAAACTGCTTTCCCTATCTAATAAAAAGGAAAAAGAAGTGTCGCAAGAAATTATAGACTGCTGGACTTATATGAGTAAGAGTAAATGATCAAGTAAGCCATTATAAGACTGCACTCGATATGTAGCAGTAAATATACTTTTTTGGAGAGCTTCGTATTAACTAAGGTTCTGTAGGGTTTTGTTTTTTTGTTTGTTTGTTTGCTTTTTGTTTTTAAGGAATGACATGAATTAAAAAAGCCGTTTTAATGCCAATAAATTTTCTGAGTTCATTGCATTGAACAGCAAAATGGTGCCATAGACTGGAAGTAAGAAGGCATGGATCTAACCTTGTCTCTTCTATGGACTCCCATGAAACTCTGAGTAAATCACGCATCCTTTTATTTTTTGGTTCTCCTCCCATAAGATCAGATAATACTTCCTACTTGTCTATATCTGCTGGACTAGAGCCCTTGAGAAGATTAGCACTGAGGTCCAAAATCCCAAGGATATTCATATCTCTCAGTGATGCCACCTGGGTGGCTGCCTAGTTCAAAGGATCTCCACCTGCTGGAATTAGCCTTTTCATGGAGAAAGTTTGGGATAGAAAATGGTCGTATGTGGACTACAGGCTCCTGTTTCCTTTGCCTAAACAAACATAGACACATCATTCGAACTGAGCTGATCAAATTTTCTCTCCCAAGACATCAAATGGAAAGACAGAAAGGCACAAAAAGATTAGGGAATTGTCCATCTAGAGCATCATAAGACTTTCTTTAAACTGTGAGATAGTAGAACAATTCACAGGGCAGTACTCTCGGCCTCTCCCTCACACATTGGAGTGGCTTCCTTACAGTGCCTAGGAACAGCGGGGGCCTGCAGTGCTGCAGAGGGACAACCCCCCTCTTTCCATTTCCTATTTCTCCCCTTTGGGACCTATTCTACAACCCTATACCCACACCTAGGGTCAACCAGATGCCTCCAAAGAGTTCTGAGACTCATGCTTATGGAGTCACTCTGGGGCCCTAGGACTGGACCTTGGTTCCAATAGGTTGCCTGGTGTGGGAATTGCTCTTTCTAGCTGACACAGCATTTCTTTTGTGGAATTGTATGAGATTGAGCTGCCAGGATGATGTTGACACACTGATTTGGAAGCTCTACACACCCTATTGATCCCTGAAAGAGTGGTAAGAATAAAGTTTGCTTTGTGAGACTTTTATTGTATATTCATATTTATGTAATTTGTATAGCTTTTTGTCGAATTATTAATTATATAACTTTTTAATATAGAGATGATTTTATAAATATTATGTTTATATTTACATATTGATATGTAATAAATTTCTTATTATACTCTTAGTAAAAAAAATACTACCTTTGGTGAACCACCAACTTCACCTAAAAATACATTAATATATGTGAAACCAGTGTTGGTAAATGGCTGTAGCGACACATAACACAATGTAGTTTATCTCAATCAAAACAACTTCGAAAAGGTAGAAACAAAAATATAAATAAATAAGATGTTATTTACAATTTCATTCAAACCATTCCATGCCTTTCCATTTATGATCCATTCATGAGTCTAGTAAACTGAATAGATATATTCTCCCTTTTTTAACTGAGTAAAGCTAGAAACTCTTGTAAATAGAGACAGGTCACGTAAACTTCAGCTCACAATTGCATCTCTTAAACAAAACCAATTTATCACCTCAGGGCCCATTTAGACATCTGAATCTAATCATTAATGCAAAGATCTCAAAGTCCGACCTTCACATTTTATTATCTCTACTTCATCTACCATTTTGCAGTGGCTTTTTAAATTGTCATGTTAGTGATCAGTAATTGAAATATAAAATCCTATCATTTAATCCTTTAAGTTAGATCTTCTAATTCCATATGGAAAATAAAATTAGTCAAGATAAAAAGTAAAAATTCAAAATTTTAAACAATTTTACATTTGCATGACTCTTAGAAATGTCAAGTACATTTTAAAGTCTTCCTTAATCCATTTAGTCAGTTGTGTTGAAAGTTAACATGTTAGCCCTGTCAGTGCCTGGTCAAGCCTGAAAGATTCAAACTATGACTCAGGGCTAAAAGGAAAGTTATAACGCATGAAAAGCTGTCAACTAGCTCATGATTTCTTCCAGTTTATGGGTCCTCATTATAGCAGTATTCATCACTCTTAAAAATCCATCTACAACTTACTTACTGTCAGATATACCTCATTCAATTAAAGGTTATTCTCCTTGATAATGTTTCCAAAAGTATACTCCCTTTTTTCTTTAAAAACTGGAGTTATTAACAAATATGAGAAAATAGATTGCTCATCACATTCTTTGACAGCTAGCATTATTCTGCTTACTATTTTTTTTCTTTGAGACACCACAACCTTTTTATCCTCATGCTGTCTGTGCATCTTTATGACATCCATCACCACAAGCCATACCTGCTAGGGTAAAGATACAGTGCCATAGGGAGAGACATCACCAGCCAAATCCCTTGTAGATTATGTCAGAGTGAATGATGATGGTGGAAGCTCGTAGAAGAACTGCAGAAACTGTGAGAATGTAGGATGCTTTATCTAGATCAGAATTTGTGCAAAGCTCCGATGTTGAATATTTTCTTGAACATTTTTCATATTCAACTTGAGCCAAAATTTTATCTTTAAAGCCAGATCATTCTACATCCCAAGTTACTCAACTAAAGGTATATTTCAGTATTTTGTTATCTGGAGTCATGGGTACATAATAATTCAGTATTTAATCCTGAACTTATTTAATATCTTTAGGAGAGGATCACAGTCTTATAAGAAAATGATATAAAGAATGGGAAAATGTAAGAATTGGCTTGTGACTGCCAATAGATTTTTTTCAGAGAGGGGAACTATTGAGTTTTCTGTTACTTTTATTTTCAAATTTTTGAGCAAGCTGCAAGGTCCTTCATAATTTGTTTGTTGTCTCTCATTATTGTTTAGTTAATTTAGTTCTTTAAAACACATCTTACATAGCATTCATCTCCGATCACTTTCAGTTTGCATTTTAATATACCATGTTCCAGGTGTATATGAGTGAGGAGACATGCATGGAAGAGAGCCATTTGGCTATGGAGGAACATTTTAACCACTTTGAAGTTAGGCTTCTGGCATTATCTCCAAATGATATTATACATGCTGTCATATAAATATACTGACAGAATATCCATCACTCCATTGTTTGTCATAGAGTTTAAAACATGCCCCTTTGCTGGCCCATGCTGCCTGGATGGCTTTTTAAAATAAATCCTGAAATTCCTTATAAATAGCACCTTTTTTATGAGTTAATGGTTTTAATTTATTAAATGTAAACATTTAAAACATCACAATTTTCATAAATTTGTTTTGGCTTTTCTTCAGTTTTTAATAATCTTAAACTCTCAACAATTGGAAGTTGTCACAAACTGTGCTGTTCTTTCACACATCCCTGCCTTAGTACTTGCCATTTTCTTTCTCTCCCTTGCTGTTCTTAAAGAAGCAGCTGCAACTCACCTCCCAGCCTCATGCAGAATTAGTGACTCCATCTTCTTTGCTCTCATAGTATAGATTGTTACTATGGCCCATCACATTCTACATTATACATTTTTATATGCGCGTGTCTGTCTCTCTATGCACTGCAAAGATGCAAAGGCAGAGATGTTGCATATGTTAAAGACAAGTCACCAGAGCAAAAGATATTCTTCAGTACCCTCCCATGACCAGCTGGTACACAGGGCACACTAACGCTGGGACTAGTTGGCATCTGTCAGAACGTCTGCATACTTTGGTTGCCCCTTTTGAGTAGTATACTCATCAAGAGTCAGTTTCATTTATTCCTACACCTTTGTGCCAGTTTCACTAGTTATCGTAAGTATGTAATTTTATTAAATATTAAACAATCATAAAATGAGTATAGAAGAAAATAAAAGTTCTAATTTTATAAAATGTGTCCTGAAAGCTTTGGGAAAAGCAGATAAATGTAAATCACACACATTTACACACACAGAGAGCTATCGAATAAATCATGAGAAATATCACTATACATAATTGAGGAGGAAATCTTAGACATCCAGAAGGATTCTACACTCAGATTGACAGCATGTATCCTTAAGTATTAGCTCTGTCTTAAAGAAATCACAGTGGGAAAGTATGATGCATAAAGGAAAAAGTCTGGGTTTTTTTTTTGTTTTAAGAGCAAAAGAGTTCCAAACAATAGTCCCAGACTGAAAAATAAAATTTTTTTAAATTAAAAAAATGTTTAAATTTACACTAAAAAAATTGGCAAATTCATTCAAGTTAAAATAGAATGTTTAACAAATATACCTTTAAAGCTTTCTCATCTTTAACCTACTTTTTATACACAAACC
>NW_011889174.1:1483475-1490662 GCF_000151845.1 Pteropus vampyrus
TGCTGTCATATAAATATACTGACAGAATATCCATCACTCCATTGTTTGTCATAGAGTTTAAAACATGCCCCTTTGCTGGCCCATGCTGCCTGGATGGCTTTTTAAAATAAATCCTGAAATTCCTTATAAATAGCACCTTTTTTATGAGTTAATGGTTTTAATTTATTAAATGTAAACATTTAAAACATCACAATTTTCATAAATTTGTTTTGGCATTTCTTCAGTTTTTAATAATCTTAAACTCTCAACAATTGGAAGTTGTCACAAACTGTGCTGTTCTTTCACACATCCCTGCCTTAGTACTTGCCATTTTCTTTCTCTCCCTTGCTGTTCTTAAAGAAGCAGCTGCAACTCACCTCCCAGCCTCATGCAGAATTAGTGACTCCATCTTCTTTGCTCTCATAGTATAGATTGTTACTATGGCCCATCACATTCTACATTATACATTTTTATATGCGCGTGTCTGTCTCTCTATGCACTGCAAAGATGCAAAGGCAGAGATGTTGCATATGTTAAAGACAAGTCACCAGAGCAAAAGATATTCTTCAGTACCCTCCCATGACCAGCTGGTACACAGGGCACACTAACGCTGGGACTAGTTGGCATCTGTCAGAACGTCTGCATACTTTGGTTGCCCCTTTTGAGTAGTATACTCATCAAGAGTCAGTTTCATTTATTCCTACACCTTTGTGCCAGTTTCACTAGTTATCGTAAGTATGTAATTTTATTAAATATTAAACAATCATAAAATGAGTATAGAAGAAAATAAAAGTTCTAATTTTATAAAATGTGTCCTGAAAGCTTTGGGAAAAGCAGATAAATGTAAATCACACACATTTACACACACAGAGAGCTATCGAATAAATCATGAGAAATATCACTATACATAATTGAGGAGGAAATCTTAGACATCTAGAAGGATTCTACACTCAGATTGACAGCATGTATCCTTAAGTATTAGCTCTGTCTTAAAGAAATCACAGTGGGAAAGTATGATGCATAAAGGAAAAAGTCTGGGTTTTTTTTTTGTTTTAAGAGCAAAAGAGTTCCAAACAATAGTCCCAGACTGAAAAATAAAATTTTTTTAAATTAAAAAAATGTTTAAATTTACACTAAAAAAATTGGCAAATTCATTCAAGTTAAAATAGAATGTTTAACAAATATACCTTTAAAGCTTTCTCATCTTTAACCTACTTTTTATACACAAACCAACAAATCTTTGATAAAAGGTCTTCTATTAAACCTTGTCCTACCCCTAATCTTTGCCACTAAGAGTGGGTAAAAAACTGAAGCCAGACTGAAAACTAGAGAAGGAGGTGGTCTCTCCCTGCTGGTAAAACTAAAATGTGAACTGAGGTGCTACCCGTGGCCGTGAATCACCTTGTGGAAGAAGATAGAACAAATCAGGTATAAAAGATGAAGAAAGATGTTGGTTTGGGTCCTTGAGTATTGCCCCTAAAGCCAGGCAGCCACCTGCTATTCTAGGACTGGTCACACAACAGTATCTTTTCTTTTTTCCTAAGTTCATTCAAGTTGAGTTTCTTTCACATGTAAACAAACAGTATGGTAGTACAAAAAATAATAGATACCACTACTTTATATATTGTAGTTACTATGGAAGTTCTTAGTTGACTCGACAAATACCATTGGACATCTCTTCTGTGTAAGACTCTGAGGATGTGAACAAACCAGACCAAAGGCCAGGCTGTCATGGAACTTGTAGGCTAGTGCCCTGATGGCTGGAATAGATTGTAAATATATTTGTATCGTAGTATACTTGTATTCATTATGCATTAATGCCTGATAGAGCCAACATGGACATTAAAGAAAGTTAGAATATATTCAAGGAGTAGCCATAACCCTGCCGTTGAATGCCAATGAGAATAACTAACTACACACCCCAAATAATTTCCCTGATCCATTGTCAAATTCAAGATCTGGTGTTGGAATAACTATAAGATTTGATAAGTATGACAATTTCTTACATCTATATGATATAAATATACAAAGAGGCCGCATTTGGCTTGATTACTGCTATACGACAGTGTTTGTAGATTTTTAGAACTGGAAGGGGCCAATGAATAAGAAAAGTAAAACACAGAGAAATTAAGTGATTCATTCATAGTCAGCCAGACTGTGGCTGTAACAGATCCAGTTGTTAAGGTACTTGATAGGTCATGATCGATTGGAAATATGTCACAGTAGTTTGTTACCACTAATAAAATTGTGGCATTTAAGTAGCAGGAGAGAAGGTTGTCAGTCTATTCTCTGCTAGTGAGCCAGGAATTGCACACTCAAGATTGGGCAAGGCCATACTATGAGTCAGATGCTTCCTGACACTGGAGACATAAAGGTTGAAAATCATGTGAGCTGGGAATCCAGGACTAGAACCTAGCATCCTGACTTTTCAAAGAGAGTTTTCTTTTTAAACTAACTTATAATAAAAGATAGAGTAGACTCTCAATCTTTAAACAACAAAAAAGAAGAAAACTTAAGATGCGGTTATTAGTGGCCCAAGGAAAACAAACATATCAAACGAAGCTCAGTGTGTAATATCTGTAGACCCCTTTCTTCCTTGGTTCCTCAAAGAGTAATTAATCACACTGATCTGGAGGGAATTTTATTTTTTCCTTTTTAACTTAACTTCTGCTTGTAGAGAGGTTAATATCTTGCCTAAACTTGGGTTTCGTAACGCGATATTAGATCATGGCTTTTTCATGTCTTATTCAAATATCTCGGATAAAACAAAACATCATTGACTTGGGCCTGCTCCTGTAAACCTCAATTTTCAAAAGCTTTCAGTGTTAATTACCTCCCACAACAAAGCAGTCCACAAGCCTCTTGATAATGCTTAGAGTGTCATATCATCAATCGCAGGCCTGCAATTCACAGTAAAATCTAATTTCTTGTAGTTACTGCTGAGAGTTAGGCTGCCTTAATCAATTGAATTCCTAAAGAAAATGAGCATCTCAGAAGTAAACCTGAACTTACTTAAACAAGCATCCAATCAAAATTTCCAGCAGCAGTGGAGCTTCCTAATTTGGTTCATTCAATACATGCTACTCAGCAGTTTTAAGGACATACTTTCTAGAATATAGTGAGATCTTTCCTTATTAGAGAAAAAAAAATTGAATAGAAAGCAATTCATGCAATATTAATAACTTGCTCCATTTTACAGCCTAGTAATAAAGTTATTTATGCTGCCAGAGGCATTTCATGACATTAGCAAGGGAAAGATAGAGGTAGACAGGAGGGCCAGGCCTGTGCCGTTTATAAATGGCAAAACTGCAGCACCTCCCTGCAAGGCTACATAGCAGGACTGTGGCCAAGGGGAATGACCCTGGGACAAAATCTTTAACACACAGAAGAAGAGACAGAGACTCTAAATCAATCTTTGTCCTATCTTCTGAAACAAGTGAATAACAAAAATTGTAACAGATTACCATAGCCTGGACATAGATCATCTAGTCGCCACATTACAAATTTATCTCTTTCCCAGACCAAGCATATTCTTTCAAGATTTAAATTACACATTGCACCTAGCTCCTCTTACATTAGCACAATTTATGCTGTCAATCATACTATCCCATACACAGAGATGTACTTTTTATTTTTGATTATGCACTGTTTTATGATATTTTATATTGTTTATTTTGTATCGTTTCCTATATTTGATTCTAAGCACCTAGAAAGCAATAATCACAACTTATCCAGTGCCTCTCTATCTTCCATAGCACCTGCCATAGTAGTAAATAAAAGAGGAATGCTGAAGAAGTATTTGTAAATAAAGGAATATGGTGCAAGAGTTTTGTCTGATAAATAGTTATAATATAGTCATTTTCCATGATCAGATCTAACATGTGCAAACAGAAGGAAGTGATGGCATAAATAATTCAAAATAGCAGATAATTGAAAAGTCATTTATATTTTACTTTGAAATACATTACGGCTGACCACAACTTTATAGAATAGCCCATTTATAGACTAGCCAGTAAATGATGAGTGGTATGCTGTGGTAAGAAAAAAGATGAACAAGCATGAGAAATATTGGACATATTTTGTCTACCTAACATTCACCTCCCCTCCCCCACTTCCTTATAGCATTTCAATATCTTCCTAGGTAATTATCTCCCCTATTACGTGCAATCTTGTTGGGAAAGTGAAATCAAGCATCACTGGAGGTTCCTTCAACTAACTTCCTTATCATTGCCTGGAATAGCAAAGGGCTGGTATATTACTAACTGTGGGTCAATCAGACTCTCTTTTCGAGGGCTTTGAATTTCAGGCCATGTTATACAAAGGCAGAAAAGAAAAACAAACATTCAGGGGTTGGCACATACATAGGGTGTCCTTTGGACCCTGCTTCTGAGATCTTCTAGAGATACTTAGGTTCCGTAAGTTCCAAGAGTTCTTATGATCTATCCTAGTTTCTATCATTCATTTTTAATAGATCTTGATAGAGTTAGTTTCTTTGGTTTACAATTAACACGCTATAACTATGTCAGGCCAGTGCTGCTGTGAGAAATGTGTAAATGAAAAACCAAAACACAGACACAGCACACTACCATGGCAGAGTCAGGGAGGCCGCCATGAATTAGAATCAGGGTCAGAGAAGACACAGAAAGCGAGGAAAGGCAGTTGTTATGCACTCCTTAAATATGAGGAAGTAGAGGAGGCTGACTCATAGGACCAGAAAAGGGATGGGAACCAGAGTAAAAAGCAGATATGCTGTGAAGGTACCTGACTCTGCTACACCTGGGTGGGTCTGGCTCCCAATGTGGTCCCATTCCCAGCCCTATCTCTCAGGACAGTTTATATTTCTCCAGAATTTCATCATTTGAAGAAGCCCCTCTGTACCCTTCCAGAACCCTCAAAAGGAAAATACAGTTAAAGCGTGAGCTCTGTGGTCCAACTTCCCAATGAAAGTCCCATTTCTACCAATTGCTATTTAAATTTTCTTATGTATCATTTAAGTCTCTTGATGGCTACCTCACAGGTTTTTGATGAGGTTTCAATAAGATAACCCAAACATGGCCATTACACACTACACCAAGTGATCTTTTATGGCATGAATTGCATCAGATCTCTCCCTTCTTAAACTCTCCAAAGGCTTCCCGTTGCAGAGTAAGAATAACGCTAATTACCAGTGCCTATGATTTCTCATGACCTTGCTCTTGCCTACCTTTCCTATCTCCTCCATTAATCCTCATCACTAGTTCACGTCACTTGAACTCTGGCACATACACTGGCCTTCTTTCTGTCCTTCAAATACAAGTCCATTCCTGCCTGCTCTTTCCTCTGCTGGAATGCTCTTCCCTCAGGTCTTTGAATGACTCACTGCTTTTTATCAAATTCTTTTTAAATGCTGTCTTCTCCGACTTAACTATCCTTCCCTCAATAGACCCGCACCATCACTCTTTATTCCTTAATGAGGTATTATTTTCTCAAAAGACTTAATTGCTATCTATAACTCTCTGTTTATTTGTTTGTTGCCTATTTACCTTATTAGGAAATAAGATCTATCAAAGCAGAAACATTGTCTAAATCGTTTACTACTCTATTCCGAGTACTGAATAAATGAATGACAATGTGCAGTGCTTAGCATAGTATCATTTTCCCCCAGAATTTCTTGAGTTTTCTACAGGGATCATAAATTGCTTTTATAATGAGGGGCTTGGGGTTGCGGGGAGGCAGGAAGAAGCTACTTCTTCTTTAACCAGGAAATGTTATTCCTTTAAAAAGTTCATCTGTCCCAATACTAAGTCCTTGGAAAATTTTTCTCTATTGTTCTTTTATGGCATCTTTGGATTTCAAAATGTGACCTAGTTTCTAAAATATCATAATGTGGGCAGGACATAGGTATGCCCAGAGTCTAGGCAGAGTAATGTACAGGCAGCATGGGAGGCCAGCTGGCTAGGATAGACAGCGTTAGGGCGGGTGTCCAGAGGGATAAAATCACCAAGACCATATGTCAGCAGACAAGGAGTTGGCTTATAGGCTGAGAACTATGGATGCTGACAGTGCAGGTTAAGAGCTTTATAAATGATGACAGTGCCCTTCAAACTTAAGGTGAAGAAGCAGGGCACCTGTGCCAACAGGCAGGCCGGAGGCCATGCCTGGGGCAGGCAAGACTTCCCCTATGTAAAAGCAAGTCAGTTTCTCAAAAAACAAGATATGAAGTGGTCGAGGCCTTTTTTTAAAAGGTAGTCTGGGTTTATCTGGTCTGAGATGCCCCACGATTCAGATCATTGCTATTTATTCTTTGAGTGATGCCCAGCTAAGACCATTAGGTGACTCTGATCTGGGCGATTCTAGACCTTCTCAGAGTCATCACTCAGGCCCTCCTAGGACCACTGGGGATACTCTGGAGAGGCTTTCTGGTGTCCCTTTATCAGTGTCTCCTTTGCCAGGGGTCAGTGTCCCTTGACATGGGCTCAGGGTCAAGAATGAGGGAAAAAAGTAAGTTGACAGTTGCCATGAGTCCCACCCTCCATACACATGGTCAGGAAACCAGATTCCTGTCTATGCCTCTGCAAAAGAATGAGGTTAGTGGAGAATCTTCATTCTTCCTATAACTGAAATAAATCCCCAGCCTGAGCCTGAGTGATCTGAAAAAGTCTATGAAGCTCTCAGAAGAGAGAAAGCTAGTCATCTATCTGCTGGGAAACACTAAGTCTCCCAGATATTTTCCATGCCATTCACTGCCGACCACCTGTGGCAATGAGTATCGGCTCCCAGCGGTGCAAACCAGGGCATGGTCCAGATCCTGCCAAAGTAATTAACTTATATCCAACAAGTAAATTCAAAATTAAAAGGATTTTAAAATATAAACTGTAAGTTAAAAATTGCATTGCTGCTAATTCTGAGTGGGTAAATGGCTTGAAATTGGTGTTGAATTGACAAGTTTATAATAGGACTTGATTACTTCCACATGGTACTTAACAGGCACATAAAATTCCACTAATATGAAAAAATGTATTTTAAATGTTGGTTGATGGGGAAAAGAATACTTTTATATTACTAAAAAAATGCAAAAAGGAATTTTATGTCAACTTAAGTATATTATCTCAGAATATTGATTAAAAACTCTTCCAATAAAATAGAATAGCTTAAAATGACTATTTGATATTAATATGCATCCAGTTGATTGATGAAGCCTTTTCTTGTTTGTAAGAAACTATTTTAGA
>NW_011889174.1:1490712-1501301 GCF_000151845.1 Pteropus vampyrus
TTCTTCTTTAACCAGGAAATGTTATTCCTTTAAAAAGTTCATCTGTCCCAATACTAAGTCCTTGGAAAATTTTTCTCTATTGTTCTTTTATGGCATCTTTGGATTTCAAAATGTGACCTAGTTTCTAAAATATCATAATGTGGGCAGGACATAGGTATGCCCAGAGTCTAGGCAGAGTAATGTACAGGCAGCATGGGAGGCCAGCTGGCTAGGATAGACAGCGTTAGGGCGGGTGTCCAGAGGGATAAAATCACCAAGACCATATGTCAGCAGACAAGGAGTTGGCTTATAGGCTGAGAACTATGGATGCTGACAGTGCAGGTTAAGAGCTTTATAAATGATGACAGTGCCCTTCAAACTTAAGGTGAAGAAGCAGGGCACCTGTGCCAACAGGCAGGCCGGAGGCCATGCCTGGGGCAGGCAAGACTTCCCCTATGTAAAAGCAAGTCAGTTTCTCAAAAAACAAGATATGAAGTGGTCGAGGCCTTTTTTTAAAAGGTAGTCTGGGTTTATCTGGTCTGAGATGCCCCACGATTCAGATCATTGCTATTTATTCTTTGAGTGATGCCCAGCTAAGACCATTAGGTGACTCTGATCTGGGCGATTCTAGACCTTCTCAGAGTCATCACTCAGGCCCTCCTAGGACCACTGGGGATACTCTGGAGAGGCTTTCTGGTGTCCCTTTATCAGTGTCTCCTTTGCCAGGGGTCAGTGTCCCTTGACATGGGCTCAGGGTCAAGAATGAGGGAAAAAAGTAAGTTGACAGTTGCCATGAGTCCCACCCTCCATACACATGGTCAGGAAACCAGATTCCTGTCTATGCCTCTGCAAAAGAATGAGGTTAGTGGAGAATCTTCATTCTTCCTATAACTGAAATAAATCCCCAGCCTGAGCCTGAGTGATCTGAAAAAGTCTATGAAGCTCTCAGAAGAGAGAAAGCTAGTCATCTATCTGCTGGGAAACACTAAGTCTCCCAGATATTTTCCATGCCATTCACTGCCGACCACCTGTGGCAATGAGTATCGGCTCCCAGCGGTGCAAACCAGGGCATGGTCCAGATCCTGCCAAAGTAATTAACTTATATCCAACAAGTAAATTCAAAATTAAAAGGATTTTAAAATATAAACTGTAAGTTAAAAATTGCATTGCTGCTAATTCTGAGTGGGTAAATGGCTTGAAATTGGTGTTGAATTGACAAGTTTATAATAGGACTTGATTACTTCCACATGGTACTTAACAGGCACATAAAATTCCACTAATATGAAAAAATGTATTTTAAATGTTGGTTGATGGGGAAAAGAATACTTTTATATTACTAAAAAAATGCAAAAAGGAATTTTATGTCAACTTAAGTATATTATCTCAGAATATTGATTAAAAACTCTTCCAATAAAATAGAATAGCTTAAAATGACTATTTGATATTAATATGCATCCAGTTGATTGATGAAGCCTTTTCTTGTTTGTAAGAAACTATTTTAGAGTTTTAAATGAATTTGAATTATGTTTTAAACCTTCCAGCCAAACATTTGCCAGAGATTTCCGAGACTCCTTGGACTAGATATCATTTGCTAGTTTAATCTCTGGTTTAATCTCTGACATTGGGACCCTTCTGCCTTTGCACTGTGGCTGGCCCATCCTGCTCTGTCCCGTTTTGACTTGGTGACATAAACATGAGCATAGTTTAATTGCTAACATCTTAGACTCTAAAGTCAGACTTTCCGGGTTTAAATACTGTTGAGGCCTCTTATTAGCTGTGTTACATTGGGCAAATTACTTAACCTTTCTGTGACTTTGTTTACCCCTCTGTGAAATACAGTACTATCTACTTCAAAGGTTATGAACAACAACAACAAAAGATTCCATCCACAGGATGAAGTTTATCTAATTAAAAAAAAAAAAACTTTTAAGATTTGCACTGATACTGCCAAGACCTCCTTTCAAACTGCTAAATTCTAATAATTTGTACCATCTTCTCCACTTCTTCCAATCAATTCTGCTTTGAACAATGCCTGGCACCAAGCAAATGTTCAATAAATTTTGATCGATATATTCGACCTTCCTCTGTATTCCTTAAAAGTAAACCCATTTCGACAGACCACACCTGGGACCCCAAGACATACCAGAATTAGCATCCAGTCCAGTCCTGCATGCACACATGGGCAACAGGCCATAGCAGACATGTTGTCTTGATAAACATGTCTCTCTTCTTGGACCACATAGTTACAGCCCTTAGAATTAAAGATAGTTTCACTCATTAAGTACCACTTTATGCCAGGTACTGTGCTTGTCATTTATAACATGATCTCATGTAATCTTTGCTTTTATCTTTGCATTGCTGTGGCAGAAACAAAAATCTCAGATGAACTCTGATGTTGATATCTTTAAGAAGAGATAATTCTATTTCCCAAGCTCCTCAGCTAATGATATTTTTCAGTTCTTTGTATCAGAGTTTAATGGACACAAAATGATTCAGTAATCATTTCTGTTCTGCTCCTACTCAATATTTTTGAGAGACTTACAGTCATATTTTTAAAAATTCACTGTATAAAGTGTGGCAAAATTTAACCCCATTTTTTTTTTGTTTTACTTTTTATTGAAGTGTGAGAAACATACCAAAAAGTACACACATAATAATTATACTACTTGCTGTATTTTCACAAGCTGAATACAGCCATGTAACCAGCAGTCAGAAAAGAAACAAAACATCATCATTTCAGAAGCCTCTTTTGTAGTTCTGTCCTAACACCAACATGTCCACAACGGTTATCACCATTCCCACTTGTAACTGATATTACAATATCAATTCTACAATATTACAATATCCCCACTGATATCGTTTTGCCTGCATTTGTACTCTCTCTATATAGACTCATAGAATATAAACTCTTCTGTGTCTGATTTCTTTCACTCAACATTCTGTTTGTGAAAATCAACTCTCTTGCTGTGTATCATTATAAATGGTTCATGATCATTACTATCTAGATTTCTATCTTTGAATATACTACTATTTATTTATGAATTATAATGGCAGTTTGATGGCTAGTTTGAGGCTATTATGAATAGTATATATGCTTTGGTGCACATATATATGCACTTCTGTTGAGAATCCACCTATGGTGTTAATTGCTAGGCCATAGGATATAAATATGTTCTACCTTAGTAATTACTGTCAAACATCTTCCCAAAGTGATTATACCAATTTACATTCTACTATCAGTGAAGGAGCATTCCAGTTCCTCCATATTCTAACCAATACTTGGTATTTTCCTTTTTTTTTTTTTGTTTTTATTTTCGCCATTCTCATAAGGGTAGATCAGCTTGTGTTTGACTTATTCTTTACTTATCCTTTCCCTCAGGGGCTGCACTCTCTGGTGATAATGCAGAATAACCACATGCCCAAATACACTGGGCCACCTGGAGGATAATCTCAGCACAGTGACATGGCCTAAAAAATACCAATCTTACCCCCCAACACACACACACACACACACACACACACACACAGACCTGAAAAAGCAACGAAGTCTTCGCTTCGTCTCTTGAGGGGAAGGTGGTGGGAAAATTACAACATGCAATACACAGCGGGACTTTCTAAGGATACTCTTCTGACAGCTCTCTAATATCTCACTGTCACGGCGGCTACCCCACTTCTTCCATAGGATTCCCCTTTCTGTTCTCCTCTCTGCTGGGGCTCCTCTCTGCCTTATACAGCCCCCTACCTTCCTTTCTTTAAAACTTCATGTCCAGCTGTTGACTTCTGAGCTCTCTCTCCCTCATTCCTTATCCTGAAGAGCACTCCTCAAGTCCAAAACAGATAGTATGGTTCTTCCTCCTTAGAGGTGGGAGGAGTGCCAGATCATAAGTATTATAACGTAAAATTTCCCCCTAACACTTGGGTAGTAGAGAATTTCGAGATATTAGTGTGTATACTATACTCTTAGTTGTCACCTGTCTCCTGTTCCAAGCTGGTAACCAGGGTCTGATCATTTCTTTCCATGGATAGCTTGGCCAGACAGAGAGCCAAACCACTTGTAGCCAAGGGCTTTCTCACTCTTTTGCAAATCCTAAATCCTCAAAGGAGATTTCACTGGAGTTCTGGAAGAGAGCAGAAAAAGAAAAGTGCCTTTGAGAAGCAGCCATGCTGAGAGAAGAGATTCATCTCTCATGCAGTAAGAAGAGGACAAGAGACCTGGAGGGGAGGTGTCTACGAGGGGCAGCAACATGTGCTGTGTTCTATGGCAATGCCGGAATGAGGAAAGGGCTGCAGTTAATCTATACATGAAACTTTTGTGACAACTGGAAAAGGTGCCCCCTCTGGGCAGATGTAGGCCAAAAGGAGCATGGCTTATGAACAGGTGTGCTTTTGTCCAGAGTAAAAAGAATCAGCCTTGTACCAGGGCACAGGTTCTGGTGAGCAGGGTGCAGGTTGACTCTAAGCTTCTTTGCCCCATCAATCTAGCCTTTTGCACAAGCACAAAGTGCACCTTCGCACAGTGTCCTTGAAAAAATGTAGCAAGTCCTCAGAAGGATGGCTCTGTAGTACATCTAGGGAAGAGAAAGCTCTATATTCCCACTCACTATAGAACAGAGAGCCATGAACACCAAGGAACTACTGATTTTGAAGTTTAACTATGATATGTCAGCTGAGACCATGGTGGTCCAGCAAGTGGAGACTCTTTCCTGATATGACACCATGTGACCTCCTGAATGCTGACATGATCCTAAGAGAATCGGGGACCCCAATGTTGATTGAGACTGGGTTTCCTTCTAGTCTGATAAGATTGGAGTCAAAGTCTGTTTTATTTGATTTAAAAGCAATAAGAATTGTAATGTTTCTTGTAGACTTGAGTTTATTTTCTATGCCTGTCACACCTGCATTATAGTTCCTTTTAAAAATAAACCTATTTTTGATTAATGAAACTATAAAACTCAATTTGCAATATGACAGTGAAACTACTCCTGTGCAGGTCTAAACAAATAGATTTTTATTTAGTCCCTGTGAACATTAGAATACAATCTTAAATTTGAATGTAATCCTGTACAATTTTATGTGACATGATACCTAACTAGAGGCTATAATATTTATCATATAAAACAAGGGGAATTCAAGACTATAATGAGTAAAGATCTGACATTTCCAAGTATTCATGTTGGTACTTAGGCAGATTACTGTCAATATTTTCTTTGTTCCCTTGCTTTTTAGATTTTTTTTTTCAACTTGAGAAGCAGAAATATCTGAAGTGTAACTGCTGTCATATTAAAACATATTTTAAACTATTTGCAAGTGTCTGCAACTGAAATGTTTATTTTTGAGCACACAGTAGTGATTCGTTTTCATGACACTAAAGAGTAGTACTTGAATAACATAAAGCCTAATTTTGAGACAGCCAAATTAATAATGATTGAAGTTAAAAATTAACTTTATAAGTTATTGTGAGGTACTACTATCACAGTCAGAAACATCCAAAAACAAGTAAGAAAAGTAAGTTAATATTATTCTTATTTAACCTAGGATAAGTATGATTTTCTAATAATTTTTCCTTGTGAATAAAGTCTAAATAACAAAAGAAATATTTATTTAAAACATAACACTGTTTTCTTTTAAATTTTTCATAGAAATAACTACAAGAAGAATAATTATATCTTATAATAAATAAAATCATAATAGATAGCAAGAGTGACAAAAATCTGATTCTTCAATTAACATGTAGATTTTTAGGTACATTTCCTCTGAAGAGTTCAACGCACTTGAAAATAGATTATCTTAACATATTCCATTTTCTAGAGTGATAAGCAGACAAATAAATGTTTATCCTCAATGTATAAACAAGGAAATGGAAGCACAACATTTTAACAGATTCCTCAAGACTACAGTTAGCCATTAAATTATTCATATACATGTATACTTTAATGCCTCCATGCCTTTCTGTTATCATAGGATTCCCCCCCCCACCCCCCCGCTATTCTCACTCCTTCAAAATGCTTATATTCTAAGAGCAAACTGAAACATTAACTTCTTTCATCAAGCCTTCCCTGATTCTCAGGCAGAAATAGGTTAATCACACTGGCTGTTATTCACCAATTCTGTTTGCATTAATTACTGAATATCATCCCTTTGGATTTTGAAAGTTTCTTAAATTATGCCTAAATACAAGCCAAAAAATAAATAGAAAATACACCAGAATTGTTAACCATGATTATGTGTGGGAGTTTTACTGTGCATAATTTTTAACTTTGTATTTTCCAAATTTTCTCTTTATATCATATGATTTATGATTAGAAAAAGCAAAACAAAAGAAAACAAGTGGGGGGAAGAACGTATTAAGTTTTACAAGCTATCACTTTAATTTACAGCTAGGAAAAAGCAAGAGGAAAAAGCAACATCCAAGACTACAATCTAGAAGAGACATCTGAGGAGAGGAAAGAGGCCTTTGAACGGAAGAGGGTTGAAAAAAGCTCTCCCCTCCAAAATTTTACCTCCTTCACATATTATACCTCGATTTAACTCTGCTCCCCAACCAGCTCAGGAGATGTCAAAATTGACCCTGGGAATACCTGTGCTGGTTTCAAGAAAGTATGACAGTGGGCTGAATAGACAGATGGCCACTGAGAAAGACTAATGTATCTTCCTTAAATAAAATGACTGGAGAGGAAGGAATAACTTAGAGTCTCCTTGGGAGAAGTAAGACACAGTGACGAGTCCATCTGAAATGGCTGGAGTCCAATCGAAGTTTTCTGCTTTCACACGTGAGGTTGCAGCTGACTGACTGCTCATTTGTACTGGTTAGGGAAAAAGCTGAACTGCTGAGCAAAGAGGCCCTGAGACACAGCAGCTTAAAGAAAGTGAAGCATATTTCTCTCTCATAAACAGTCCTGAGGCAAGTGGTTGAGTCTGGTGGGCAGCTCCACCCAGTCTTTAGATGCCTCTTTTTATTCCACAGAGTTTCTTCGCCATAGCGTAGGAGTTAGAAAGCTGCAGGCCTGTGAGCTCAATACAACCTGCCACCTGTTTTTATAAATAATATGTTATGGGAAAACAGCCATGTCCATTTGTTTATGTGTCACCTTTGGATGCTTTCAC
Organism: Pteropus vampyrus; assembly: GCF_000151845.1. NCBI lineage: Eukaryota > Metazoa > Chordata > Mammalia > Chiroptera > Pteropodidae > Pteropus > Pteropus vampyrus. The sequence continues at coordinate 1,497,796 of NW_011889174.1, forward strand.
ATCGCAAGGCAAAGACTGTGTGGTCACAAAGCTGAAAATATTTAATACTGGCTCTTTATAGAGAAAGTTTGGCCACCTCTGCTGTAGGATATTGACCTTGCTATATGGTGAAGGCTGGGCTGTGAGCATATTTAAGTTCCATCTGGTCAAAGGAAAAGAGCATGTACCCCTATTACAAAGCTTATTCCTGGAAGCAGCACATATTACTTCTCCCACATTCTATTGCAAGGACTCAATCTCAAGTCCTCAAATAGTAGAAAGAAGGCTTGAAAGTGAGTCATTGTCCAAACAACTATGTGCCCAGCTACAACCTCATCCCGTTGAAACAAAGGGAGAATGGATTCGGGAGGACAGTAAAGAACCTCCACCACATGATGCGTTTGTTTTGTCCATCTCCTCAACTTCGATTATTTAAAGTAGTATATATCCACATGTGTGTCACCTCATAGCAAATGATCACATTTTTATCCATACAAGGAATGTATTTCTGCTACGACCAAGCCAATACACTTTCTAGTATTGCCTGTCAAACATAACATCATGGTATAATTTGGTGTGAAGTATAAGAGTTTATAGTGAGTGTCAAATCAGACCAAAGAAAGATTGTGTTTTCACTGGAACATGCAATAACATGAGCAAGCTAGTCAAGACAATATATAATTCTTCTCAACAGCATCATGGAGTTAAAGGGTAGCCTAGTGAGTGCAGGCGGAAGTTAATGCCTTCAAAAAGTGCCATCCCAAATTCTGTTTTGTGAAAACGTTCCTCAAACATGCACACACAAAAGTTTGAGAATCATTTATAAAATATTGATCATATACAATATATGTTATAAACCTCCAACCAGGCTCTATTAAAAAAAAAGTATATATAAAAGATCTAATAAAGAGTTACAGTTTCCATGTGGGACTTTATAGTCCATTTGCTCTACTACTGTATGAGGTTAAAAGTAGAAAAAGGCATCCAAGCTAACCTTTCTGCCACGATTCCCTGCAGCAAGCTTTACTATCTTCTTGGATTCAATTTTCAATGTCTGGAGAAATGTACTCTCCTCATCTTTCTCCTGGAGGCAACTGTGGGAGATTTTCCCAAAACCCATGGTGTAAAAAGTAATATAGTGAGGAACAAGGAGATAGAGATTCTAGGCCTCGATCTTCTCAACCACATGAACTTGCATGATTCATTCCTCATAGTCATTCAACTGTTATCTTTCCTTCTAGATTCAAAGCCACTGCTCTGGGAGGAACAGGACGTCAGAGACTGAGCCCCAGCCTTCTAAGAGTTTATAATCGAATACAAGAGCAACTGCAAAAGAAAGGAAAAATGCTTAAGTAGGTAGAAGTAATGGTAGAAAGGGGGACATGCAAACTGGTTTGGAAGAGTTTTGAGATCTAGGAGGCAAAAAATGAAGGAGAAAGCATCCCAAGAGGAAAGGAGACATAGGCAAAGGATAGAGATAGAAAAGGAACTTAGGAAGGAACGACTTGCAGTCAGTGTTAGCTAACACATGTGTAATTCACAAGGGAATAGTGGGAAATTAGTTACGGAAGATAGCAGGGATTCAGACTGAGAAAACTAATGAGTCTCATATTATTTAGTAAACAAATTTGAATTGTTCTGAGAGGGGAGTGATTTGATCAAGAAAAGAAATTAGAAGGATAATTCACATGGTGACTATAGAATGAATTGGGGGTAGAGAAACTAACTAGAAACTAGTTAGAAAGTTCAGACAAAAAGGCATATGTGAAAGAGATTCAAGATTCAATAAGAAACAAATTCAAGAAATCATTTCCCCTGTGATGAACATGATCCAACTGCTTATATTAGAGATGCCTCAATCAAAAAATGATGAAGCAGGAAATATAACACAATGATAGAACGAATACTTGAAATGACAGAATAAAATAAGTGACTAGAAGTGCATCTGAATTTTAACTGTTTATTTTGATGTTTATGAAGATTTTGAACTATTTCGTGGGCTAGGAAAGGTGGTAAAACTGAAACTCTGGGAAAGTTGTGGGAGCTAATTTTCTTAGGAAGAAGATAGAGAATAGAGAGAGAATTACTATCCTTTTAGTCCTTCACACTTATTCCAAGTTAGATGGACCTTCTAGTTTCTACTTTTCATGATATTGACAGGGAAGGTAGTTGATTTTGTCCATTTATTTATTTTATTTTTTCATACTATATTTTGATATAATAAAATGCACCTACTTTAAGTGTACAATTTGATGAGCTTTAACATCTATTTCCATATAATTGTCAGCATAATTAAGATATAGAACACGTCTGTCACCACCACCACCATTCCATATTCTCTCATAACTCTGCAATCAATTCCAAATCCTTCTTAGGCAACTGCTGGTCTGACTTCTGACACTATGGATTAGTTCAACCTGTTCTAGAACTTCATGTAAACACAATCATACAGCACATATTCTTTTGTGTCTTGCTTCTTTTGCTCAGGATGTTTTTGAGATTCATCAATGTTGCATGTATAAGTAGTTGGTCCTTTTTTATTGCTGGATAAACTGTATGACTATTACACAAATTGTTTATCCATTCATCTGTAAATGGACGATTGGGTCATTTCTAGTTTGGGGCTATTATAAATAAAGCTGCTATGAACATTAGTGTATGAGTCTTTTTGTAGACATGGGATTTCATTTCTCTTGGGTAAATACCTAAGCCTGAATTATATGAAAGTATGTGCTTAATTTCGAAAGAAACTGACAAACTGTTTTCCAAAGTAATTATAATATTTTACATGCCCAAGAGCATGTATGAGTGTTCTAGTTGGTCCACATTTTTTCCATGTCAATCTTTTTTAACATTCTAGTAGGTTTGTAGTAGTATTTCATTATGGTTTTAACTTACACTTTCCTAATGATTAATGATGTGTTCATGTCCTCATTTTCACATCCTCACTGGCCATTGTATATGTCTTTTGTAAAGTGTCTGCTCAAACTTTTTGCCCACTTTTTTACTATCATTTGTCTTATTTTTGAGTTGTGAGTGTTCTTTACATCCATGTAAAGATGTGTCTTTTTCAGATATATGTATTGCAGATATTTTCTTCTGATCTATAGCTTAATTTTTCAGTTTCATAATGGTATCTTTGGAATTGCAACAGTTCGTAAGCTTTAAAAAGTCCAATTTATCAATTTTTATGAATAGGGTTGTTTTATCTACAAAATCTTTGCCTACCCTCAAATCTTGAAAATGTCCTGTTTTCTTCTAGAAGTTGTATGTGTTTAGATTTTGCTCTAGATCTATGATCCACTTGGAATTTATTTTTGTGTGCAGTATGAGTTAGGGGTCAAGGCTAATTTTTTCTCTCTTTGAATATCCAGGTGTCTCAGCACTATCTATTGACGATACTATCCTTTCCTCATCAAATTACCTTGGCACCTTTGTGAAAAATCAATTGACTCTATAAATGTTGGTCTATTTCCTAACTCTTTATTTCATTCTATTGATCTATTTGTTTATCCTACACCAAGGCC
>NW_011889175.1:0-3252 GCF_000151845.1 Pteropus vampyrus
GGATAATTGGACAAACTTGGCAAACGACCAGAGTATTCACAATACCACTCACCCGGCCCCAGATGGCACCAGTGAGGAAGGTGACCGCCCGGTGCGACATGTGACTGGGGCACTGACACCTCTCAGAAAACACAGCCCCAGGGGACTCCACACGTTGGCCCGACGAGGGAGTGTGGTGAAGAGCACGGAGCCACCCGCTCTCCCGCGTCGGCGCACAGCCTTGTTCAGCAGGACTCTTACCGTGAGAGACTCTTTCCTGGGACAGCAGCGGCAGCAACACTATCCTTCCCACGCTCCCACGGATGGCCGCGACCTGAATCGGATGCCAGCACCGGCCTCCAACTACCAGACGCAGAGCCACTTCATCGGGAAGCCGAGTGCCCGGCACAAAGGTGTGGCATGCCCAGTAGGACGCTCACCAGCCCTTTGAAGCCCAGAGACGACTTGGCCAGTGTGGATGGCGGTGGGGCTGGCGCGGGCAGATGGGTGCGGCAGCTGCCATTTTGGTGCAGGTCAACGTTTTATGGAAGACTTCAGTCTCTGTTTTACCACTTTCCTCCCCACCCCAGCCACAGCCATCATCCTGAGCGACATTAACATGCAGAGTTAACTCGGCGAACAGGGTGACATACCGACTGAGCAGCAGCGGAGAGGGAAAGAGACCACCTACCTTCATTCACATCCCAGCCTTGGACGATGACTAGCTGTGGCTCCTCGATCAAGCTCTTTCTTCCTTCTGTGCCTCAGTTTCTCATCTGCAAAACAAGGATTATTAGAAGACTTAGCGACAAAACCCATCTAACGCATTTTGTGTTGCGCTGAGCATAAAGTTAGTGACCATTTCACCTCGGCATCAGCTGCCACAGCCTGAATCTCATATTCGCTCAGAAAGTTTCTGGCTCTGAAATTTTAAAATCTTACTCTGACCACGGCCCATTTCTTCTCAGCTTCCTTACTCATCTGACATCTGCTGTAAGGCCTCATCATGATGTCCAAACCCTTGAGTCGTTCTCTAAGCACGTCACCTCCCTGCTTAATCCTTCTCTTCACCCCACTACTATAATCCGTCGCTTTAATCATTCTCTGGGTCCTTTCTCTGTCTCCTCTGCCACCCTCCCAGAAGAGCCCATCCGAGGGCCCAACCAACCATCTGCCCCTGTTGCTGCCCCACTGGCCCCCTGTCCTCACGCCAGAGGGGGTGACCCAGCCATTCCCTACCCGGACCCTAGCCCAGCGGGGACAGTAACGCACCTTGGTCTCCAGGCCGCTCTCCTCCATTGCTCTACGTGGACCTGCTCCACTGTCCTCGGCCCCCAGTCCCACTTCTCCCTAGTCTCCCAGCAGAGCACCTTGCTTCTTACTTCAAAGTGACAATAGCAGGGTTAGGTGGAAACTCCCTCAGCTTTGGTTTCACTGCCCACAAACTTAGAAGCGTCCACATCCCTTCCTCCTACACCCTCCTCCTCAGAGGAAGATGCATCCGCCTCCGCCTTCCTCTGCACCATGCATCACTCAGGAGCCTTGACAGTCATCTCTTCCATTTTCTGTACTAACAAGCTTCCCCTCACCAAAGACCCACTCCCTTCGTCACATAAATACGCTCAGACTTCCCTTAGCTTAAAAAGAGAAGAAAAATCTCCCTCAACCCTCTATCTTCACAGTTGTCTACACTCCCTATCTCTGCTCCCTCACCTTCCCCTGGTTCTGCAGTCCGGCTTCCCATGAAATTACTCATGAACGTCAATAACAAACGTGGAGCTGGACTTGGCTCCCTTCTCTCCCTCGCTTCTCCCATCCAATGATTCAAGGCTCCATCAATTCTGACTCTACCTGCTTAATCTCTTTTAAATCCTTCCCATCTGTCCTCCCCACTATCAGTGATGAGTGTTCCATCCTTCCGAATTCAGCCAAGACATCTAATTCACCCCACCTCCCAATCTGGTCCCTACTCCATGCTAAGGAGAGAAAATAAGACTGTTATTCTTCTTGCTCATCATCCGAAAAGGGAATTCCTCCTGCATCACAGGGCAGATCTGCTCTCTCACACGTGCTGTACAGAGAAGCCCCTTTGTGATCTGGTGGTGGTGAACTTGGTCACCATCAGGGCCAACTGAATTGTGCTGGCTGAGAATCTAACTGGACATGAGCTCCCCTCGGTCAGGGCACATATCTGTTTCCTTCTTTTGTAAAATGCTTTTAGTAGGAGAGAAAAGTTTTTCAAAACTTTCAGAGGACATTCATCAAATGCGGCCCAAAGAAAAATATTTTCATAGCATAATGAAAATACTCTTCTCAGGTGGTTATTTCTTGAACTGGTCCCCCTACCATAGAAGGAACTACTCAGTGGAGAAGATGCTGTGAGAGGCAACTGTCACAGGACCTGGGTGTTATCTCATGTGATATCTCCAAGTCTAGGATCAAAGGGTCCCTTCCTCCTGTCCACTGTGTACCCAACTGTTTGTTCCAACCCTCAACCCTCAGACTCCAGCATTCTGACTAGATTTATGCAGCAGTCATGACAATGCTCCTTTCCAGATGAGAACCCTGAAATTCCAAAAAGAGGTTTTCTTTGGGTCCCATGTCCAGTGTCTGTAGCAGAGTTGAGACGGAAACCTATAGTCTCTTGCCTCTGTGATGTGAGGTGTCTGCCCACAGCAGCCCAGGGTCCACATGGGCCAATATGAGAAACCCCTTAGCAGTTCGGCCACACGTGTGTTAGCACGGAGGCTGTGACGAATACGAAGGCCTGGGGGCCACAAACAACCACACCGATATGTGACGGGGAGGAAGGCAAGGAAGAGGAGATAATGGAGGAGCCTCCAAAAGGAGAGGTAGGGATGGGATGTGCCCGGGATGCACGCCCAGCCACAGGGAACCCAGGATGAAGGAGGAGGCAGGACGTACGGTGCCCTCAAGCTTGGCCTCACAGGAAACTGAGCACTCTGCCCCGCACTCGGACTTAAGAAGCTCTGAGCCAGAAAGTGTTTTCATCAGAGCATTTGGTCCAGCCCTAGAATACCAAGCAGAAGGCAGTCAGATAACCCTCCCTCTGTTTGATTTTTCCTTCTTCCCACGAGCTTTCTACTCAGCCAGTTAACTATTCTGCACCACTCCAAGTGTCTGATGGCCCAGCCAGATCCCTGATAATTGGTCCCCACCACATAACTAAATATACAGTGCCACCGACACTGTTGGCACAGCCTGCAACCCAGGGCGGATCCATCTCCCTTACTAACACAGACACACACGCAC
>NW_011889175.1:4932-21515 GCF_000151845.1 Pteropus vampyrus
ACACAGAGTGGGCACTCAGCAGCTCTCAGCTCCGCTCACTGTCCAACACTGAGGCCAGAATTTAAAAAGCAGAAAGAGCCCTCTCTTAGTAGCAGACAGCCTGGAATCAAGCAATCAAAGGGTAACTTGTGCCAGATACTGGGGCCAGTGTTTCTGTACATCACTTTGATCCTTCCTTATACCCATTTTACTGGTAAAGACACTGGAGCCTGAGAAGTTTGGAGATGTCAATTCATCCAACAAGAACAAACTCTGAAGAGGTGTTTACTGAGGCTCACTCTGCACTGGACACCCCCGTAGGGACCTGACTATGAGGCTGAGCAAGCCTGAGGTCAGGCTTATGGCAAAGCCCAGACTAGAATCAAGATCTCCTGCTGTCAAGGGCTGGATCCTTCTCTGTCTCCTGCCACTTCCCCCAGTAGAAAGGACTCTTCAGATAATCACTGCATCCCAAGCTCAAACTGCCCTTCCAATTTCTCTAGACTCTCCGGCTTGTTTTACAGATGAGGTCATGTTTCCCAAGGCCACACAGTGAACGGAGAAAGCTGTGATCTTGAAACAAGACTGGTAACATTTCAGGTCAGGGCCTCCTCGTTCTCTGGAATACTGCCTGTTATACCCCGAGTCCAGGTCTATAAGAAGCCAGCAGCCCACAGGTGCTATGGACAGTGGGAGGAAGGTAGGACGTGAGGGTCTCTGTGCACTTGAACTACACAGAAATATTTACATAGTCCACAAGGGAAATCACCTCGTCAGGCTCAGATAACGGGGTGAAGTGGAACAGCACCCCAGCATCCCTGCTCCTCTCTTTTTGGTTAAGTACTACTGTTGGTACTAGCCGGCCAGGTGTCTTTGAACTAAAAGGAGCTTTATTTGAAAACCCGTCAGGGTGCCAGGGAAGTAGTCTTTTTCCACATCAGCAGTCCACCCAAGGCTGGCTCGGCAAAGAAGAGCAAATATCACCGGCTGCTACAGGGGGAGGGAGCAGCCTGGCAGTGGGATTACAAAGATGAGGTCAGGCGGGAAAGGACAGCACAGAAGAGCCTCCCTGTTGTCAGACGGAGTCACAAATAAACACTTGCTGGCAGCTAGAAATTCAGCTCGTAAACCCTGCAAAATGAGAAAAACCTGGTATGGTCAGAAAGGATACACTGATAAGGTAAGACAGAACGGATTCAAGTTGAGAGCCACTCAGCCATTTACATTTATAGTATGAGCGGCCTGGAGCTCAGCCTCAGTCTTTCCTCCCTGGTAAATGGGCATAAAGCAAAGAACGAAGTGCTTGGAGGTGACATTTCCTTGCTGCCATAAAATGGAAAATCTCAGCAAAGAAACTTCTATTCATCTATCACACAAGTATTGAGTACCAAGTATATATCAGCACCATGCCAGGCATCAGGGACTTAGGTATAAATGGGACAGGCTTCCTCCTTGCCTTCGTGGAATTAAAAATTTAGCATGGAAAAGAAACATAAAATAATGCAATTATAATAGACATGATACTGGTGGCCTGTTGTGCCCGTGAGGTCAAAGGAGGTGGCAGAGGCTATAGAGGTGGCAGTGGAAGGTCTGAATAGCTAGAGAAGTGACCAGCATAGTAGGGAGATGGGCTGCATACCAGAGAATTAGGCAAATAAATTGAGCATATATTGAGCATAATGGGAGCCAGGTTTCTGATGGTCAGAGAAAGAATTTACAAACATGGAAAGAGAGATTAAAATTGGAGATGACTGAGGTGGTGGATTTGTACTAAAGGTATTTGGTATGAGTATATATTTTTAAAATATATACATAAACAGATGTGGAAATCTATAAAGATCAGTGACTATCAACAGGGAGTGATTTTCATCCCTTCGGGGATAACTGGCAAGTCTGGAGATATTTTAGGTTGTAACAACGGGGTGGGGGGCTTCTCCTGGCACGTAGTGGGCACAGGCAAGTGATGCTGCTAAAACTATCATGCACAGGACAGCCCCTACAACAAAGAATTATCCAACCCAAAATGTCAGTAGTGCCCTGGTTAAGACACCCTGTTACAGGTAGGTAGGTAGCTGTGTGTGTGTGATGTGTGTGTGTCTGTAGACAGACGGATGTATATATGTATATAATCATACATAGATTTCCTAGCTTCAGTAACTGAGTAGACCTAGAAGCCATGACACACAAGTAGCTATAAACATATCTATGCCAAGATCTTGGTTTCTAGGTACCATTCTCTACTCAAAGAAGCCCGATTTCCCTGAAGAAATAACTGATTCCAAGATGAGGCAGGGAAAGTACAAGATGAGCCTGGAACATCTTTTTGTGCCAGAAAGTAAAGAATTACTCAAAGAATAATGGGGATATGTTTAAAAGGGCACAAGGAGCCAGCTTGAAATATTTAACCTATTGAATATGAATCCATGTGTCCATACTGACATAAACAAACAAATTAACAAATAAGTAAGGGAAAAAGAAAAGCTCTTCCTTACCAGTAAATACCAACTAATCAATTTTAAAAGGTTATGAAAATAGAAAATCACCACTGACAACCATCGTAGTGGTGGTTCATTGAACTGGAGCATCAACTGGTGCCGAGGCTAGTGCGGGATACTGATGTCACTTCAGAGAATCTCCCCCACAAAATCTTTTATATTATAAATGATTTATAATTGATAAATCTAGTGACTTCATGGCAGCTGTTGGGGCAGTTGGAGACATTTGAATAGGGTTGGACGGCACTATTGATTTTCTGATTTGAATGATTGTTCTGGGGTAGATTAGACAGTATTCTTGTTTTGAGGAAACATATACTGAAGTTTTTAGGGAGAGTAGAGTATTGTATGTACTACTTGCTCTAGAATGATTTGGACAACAAATAATGAAAATTTGCATGTTTACAGGCACATACCATTACAGACGGACAGAAAGAGAGAAAGAAAGGGTGAGTGATGGAACTAATGAAATAAAAAGGTTTAAAATTTATGACTTTATAAAAGTTTAAATGTTTTTAAAAAATATATCAAGAATTTGCTATAGTGCCTATTTTGCAAATTACATTATTCTCATATAGTATACCGTTATTATATACACACATATATGAAAAATATGAAGAAAATACACAAATATGTTACCAATGATTATCTCCGGGTGATTAAATTATGAGAAATCTTTGTCTTTTTTTTATTTCTTCCATGTGATCCAAAATTTCTTCCATGAACGTACATTGTTTATTGCTTTACAACTGGAAAACAGCATTACACATGTCATAAAAAAATAATAATAATGAAGTTGAGTTTAAGGTCTCCATTCAAACCTGGCCACCCAATTAGCCAATCACAGAACTGCTTGCCAGCTTCTCAGTGGATCCCTTGGCTGGGATGAGGTAGAAAGAGCCCAGACGAAGTCTGCCAGCTCTGTGCTGAACTGTGGTCCTGTTCATCGAGCATGCTGTCTTCACCTAGACAACATACTTCATAGTCTCTTCCCCAAAGTATCATGGAGACCCAAAAGAAACTTGGGATGTAGACATGCTTTTGAGCCTGTGACATGCTTGTACATGGGAGGTAACACGAACACACAGGTGAAGAAATCATCATCACTATTACAATTAAATACTATCTACAAGTCACTGGGGCAAGCCCTTTACTACCTTTAACTTATTTAATTTGCACACCTATTACCAGTAAGCACACCTATTTTACAGATGAAGAAACTGATATGCAAAAAGTTAAGGATGATCTGTCTAAAGTCATCTCTAAAGGTGGTGAGATCCAGATTCACGTTCAGGCCTGACCATAAAGTACATGACAATCCGTCTCTACCTCCCCATGATGCCTGCCCTCCCTCTGGGAAGGAACGGTGCTCTTGCTCCAAGGTGCCCTCCATGCCCAATAAAAAGTACTTTTAAGTAGACTATAATTTCTGAAGCTCCTTGGTCTCAGTGACAGCTGCCTTACTGGGCTCTTCTCTCACCAGGTAAGTGACCTCTGGGCATCTCTTTTTGTGCCCTCTATGCCGTCCAGCATTCTGCTCTGGCTCCAATAATGCCCCCTTAGTAAATGCCCCTGAACTTCAAGGCCACCCTTGTCAATCATGACAATTCGCAATTAACCAAGTAAAACTACTGAAGTGGGGGAAGAAATACCCCAGTGAGAGCTCCCCTGAACCTAGCAGTCCACTCTGATGACTCTTGAGACAAGGTCACTTGGAGGAAGTCAAGTTGTGCATAAGGAAGCCACTTCTTCCAGGCCAGAAACACACAGGTTATCCCCAGGAATCATTGGTGAAGAATTTCCCATATCTTTTAAATTTATTTTTTATCCTTATTTGTAAAAAAATAAAATAAAATAAAACAAAATGAAACATAAAATACCAACAACAACAAAAAGGAAAAATCTCAGAGACTACACATGAAATGAAAAAGCTAGTCCTTTCCAACTATTAAAAGTTGCTTAATTTCTTTCAGAACGAGATCTTCTCTTTGACTTCTGGAATTATGGCAACAGCGTGAACACTCAAAGTATATGAAAAAGATCAATATTGTGAAAGATATTCTGAAATGAAGAATTCTCCTTAATTGTGTGACTGTCTTAGTTAAGCCTCAGTGTTTTTATTCTATGATCTCTTTTGTTGAAATTGGGGTGAGAAGCAAACAAAAATACCTCGAAAATTAGGATCAGATAATGTCAGTGCTGCTAGGGACATGAAAGGCAACAGAATCCAACAAGGTCATTTGAAAAAGAAGAAAACAAGCCCTAGAGTGTTGATGTACCTTATTCAGTGTCACGCAGCCACTTTGAGGTCCAGCTGGGACCCCGAGTCAGAAGCCCCACTCAATGAGGACTTAAAATGACTCAGACTGAAATCACTTACATAAAGGGTCTGCAGCTATACCCGAGGCTCATTGACAGCAGGCACTGTGCATCCTTAGCCTACAGATGGCACTCACAGGTACCCAATAGGCATTTTTTAAGCAGAGAAATTAATTTCCAATATTATTTTACTGGAATTCTAAAAACATTTATTAAAGTATCTACTTCTAACACTTTATTTGCATTTAAAATAAAGCTCTACATGGCCAAACCCAGACAGGTCCACATACGTGTTTACTAAACAAAAGATGACTAGTGCTGTGATAATTCATCAGTTTGCATTGACTGAAGCTCTTAATGAAATGAAGCATGAACTGTTTGAGAAAGCAATTGAAAGCCATCATACATGCCATGAATCATCTCTCGAATGCACATTTATTAAATCAGAATTCATAAATTTGATATTTTATCTAACAGGTTTGCTACTCTTTTGAGACTTGATTGGTGGATAAAAAGGCAGATGTTCCCAGAGCTGAACTGGAGGAGGGATGGGGGAAGGAGAAAGCAGCCAGACAGCAATTAAAGAGAGCAGGCAGCAAAACGCCATCACCCACCCAGTGTTTGGGTTTTGTGCTATCATCTTGAGATAAAATTCAAAAAAGCCTTTGCAAGTGAACAGACAGACACAGACGCAGGATGCCATACTGAAGGTTTCTGGGATCTGCCTGAGAAAAGGCAGATGTGTGATGGTGCAAGAGGCAGCGATTGGTTTGGGGGTTCCAGAGTTGATTGTCATTAAGGCGAACTTCAGTCAAACAAGAGTCAGACTAATGCAAAACCTTATTTTTACTTCCTGAGAGTACCAGAGAGCTGAAGGAGATCAGAATCCTCTCCCATTTTCAGGCTCTTAAAAGGCACCAGGCTCCTCTTCGTTGAAGAAAATATCTATCACACCAATGTCACATCTCACCACTATTGTCCCAGACACCTTTTTAGGTGATCAAATGAAAGTAGACTGAGAAGCCTATGAAGATGTTTAGCTCTTTTGACTGTTGGCGGCAGTAAATTGGTAGATCAAGGTGACATCGTCCCCCATGGCTTACAATCGCCAGCCACACTTCTTAGCGTCTCATATTCATAAAAGCAGACCTGGACTCCTTTTAGGCAGCCCTCTTGTGCTGAAAGTAAAGGAGACCTTCCCTTTCAACTGCTTTGACACAATGTGGCCATTCTCCCCAAAGCCTTTCAAGCTCACCCTTTTGCTAGCCAGAATCATGGTCCAGCTGCTGACTGACATTCCCGTGAATGTTCTGGCACTTTCTTTACACAGAACAACACATATCTAAATAATGACTTCTGTCCATTGTAACCTGATTAGATTGCTGTGACTATAGCAATAGGACAATCACAAAAGTAAACTCAAAAAAACAATATAGTCAGAGAAAAATAACTGTCTCGGTCATCATATAAGGTAGCAGTGGCTTCTTCCTTTTATCTATGTTAAGGAAAGGACATTCAATTCCATAACCAAAAGCAAGTAGAAGAAGAAACCCATGATTTGTGCAGGCCAAAAGTTGCCAATGAATGCAACAAATACATGTTGCCACCCTCTCTGCCACCATTGTTTTTAAGAAACCTGGAAAACTAGGCAGCACACAAGGAGATTATGATGGATATCGGCTCCTCGTGCTCAGCCGGGAGTGGGGCCGGGAAGGAACTGCAAGTCACAGCACCGTCTCCCTAGCTTAGTGCTTCTCAGACTGAAGTGTGTGTCACAACCACCTGGAAGGCACATTAAATCACAGATGGCTGGGCCCCACCCCCGAGTTTCTGATTCAGTAGGTCTGGGATGGAGTTCAAGGATTTGCATCTCTAGCAGCTTCCCAGAGAATGCTGACGCAGCTGGTCCTAGACCACAGTTTGAGAACCACAGCCCTAAGCGAAGCCTTGCTGGCAAAACCCTGCTTCTTTCTGCAAGGCAAGATGGCTGCAACAAGATTCATGGGCCTTCGAGCCTACGATCTCATTTAGTGCCTCCAAATAAATAGGTTTGCTGTATTTTTTTTATTTCTCCTTTGCTGTTTGCAGTACTATGCCAATCCCTGAGTTTATTAACATCTGTAGTGAGACAGAGATTCGTCCCCACAGTCATCTTAGAATCATTAACATAGGAGGAAAGGCACTCAGAGATCCTCTAGACCCCCCATAGCACTGGGCCCCAGAGGAAACTGAGATCAGAGACGGTAAGACACTTGCCTAAAGCCACGAAGCACAGATGGGACTAAATAAAACCCAAGGTTGCAGACAGCCAGCTTATGTCCCTCCCTCTAACTCAGCCCAACTTCTCTAAGGCGGGTGCTTGAAACATTTAGCTGATTCCAACAGAGTAATTTTCCGTTTACAAGACTGCACCTTCCTGGACCAGTGGCTCTATCCCAGTTGGCTACACTTCAAAATCCTCTAGAGAGCTAACAAACTGTAACAACAGGCCCCACTTCAGAGATTTTGATTCAACTGCTCTGGAGTGGAGTCCAGGCAGAGAACATTTTTAAAGCTCCCCAGGCGAGTCTAAAGTGTAGCTGAGCTTGAGAACCGCTACCTAGACTGGCAGGATGTCCATTCCCTAGGACAGTGCTTCTCAAACATCGACAGGCCTACGAATGCAGTCTTCTTCTAGTAGCAGGGCCCTAGGAGATTCTTAGTAAACACGTGTCAAGTGAAAGACAGGAACAGAGCCTTTTTAAAAAGCCCCAGACCAGCATCATCAGCACCATGGGGAACTTGCTAGAAATGCAAACTCTCAGTCCCCATCCCAGATGTAGTGATTCAGAGGCCCTGGAGGGTGGAGCCCAGCAATCTGTGTTTTTGCAAGCCCGCTACAACTCCAGATGATCCCAACACAGGCTACCCTTGAAGACTCCTAGAATAGAGGCATTTTAAAACTGGACTGAAAATTTTAGTTAGAAACATTAAAGTCAGAGTCTTATCAGAGAATAATGATGCACTGCCCACAAAGGTGGTGTGTAATGATCGCGGTAGGAGTTCCGGGTTTGTGGGAGAAGGGAGGAGTCCAGCTCTCTTGGAATAGATGATGCGTGAAGGGAGGAGTGGAGATGGGGCTGGAAGAGTCACTGGGACCCTGCTGGCAGACTCAGCGATGGCAAGTGGCCCATCTGTGTAAGAGAGAAGGGGCTGGGGACAGCAGCCATTTCACTAGAGAGAAGAAGGCCATCACCAAGCATGCAAGGCACAGGAAGGTAGGTCCCTTGACCCTCCGGAGAATGCTGAGGTAAAAACGCTGCACATATGTGGAACAGACAATGTGGGGTCCTGGAAAACATATGGACTTAGAGACCCCAAAGATCCTGGCTTTGCAGCTTAGTAGCCATGAATCCTTGAACAAGGGACTTAAGTTCTCTGGGCTTCAAGTTCATCATCTCAGATGATTAATTACTTAGCAAGGGTGTTATATAATTATATAAGTGCCTGGAAAGCAAGTGTTGCTCGAACATGATAGCTATATTAAGAGTTTCGGAAGAGGAAACATGACCCAAACTCACTGCCCTTACAGTAAAAGGAACTGGAGAGGTGAATCACTCACTAAATCACAAGAGAAGAAGTGGCACTTTCATGAGGAAAGCACAGGCGGAGCACAGACTCCTTCCTGGCCTAGCTGTTGAGTTCCCAGGCTAGCCCACACAACCAACTTTAAAACAGTTCTCCCTGAGTCCATGTCTACAACCCCGAGAGGAGGGAGCCACTGACAAGGACAGATGAGGGCACTGCACCCGCTCTGTAGTCCATCTGGTCTCTGTCCAGGCCCAGGGCTGATGCCACCAGCCTGATGAGGTGGAAGAGTCAGAATGTCAGTGAGCTTCCGCCAACCACCAGGCATGGGGAGAGCCCCTTCCCCATATGTAGATCTTGTTTTTTATTCAGTTATTAATAAGTGGTCATTGCATGCCAAGCACTGAGCTAAAATCTGAGGAACCAAGATGACTGGGTTGGGGGAATATTCTGTCCAGCCCTTAAGGGGTGTACAGACAAGACTGTCTGATAAAATTGCTCTCATTTAATCCCCACAATAACACTATGAGGCAGGCATTGCTATCACCCCCATTTTATAGATAAGAAAACTAAGAGAGAAAGGAAAATTCTACCTTGATGATTAAGCAGCAGAGCCGAGATCTGAACACAGGACTCTGTATCTCTCATGGCAATGCTAACGCAAGCCCCTCCCCTTCCCTCTAACCCTCCCATCATTAAAGTAAATGACTTGACGAAATAAACTCTTGGGTCCCCTCTTTCTCCATCTATGCGTCCAGTTGGGTAAAACCCTGGGGTCCAAAGTAAGTATATACATGCTCAGAGACCATTCAATGTTAAAGCCAATTCATCCTCTCCTGTCATGAGACCCAGAGAGAAGAAGGGAATTGCCGGAGATCACACAGCAAAACAGTGCAAGAGCAAGGACCTAAAGGCCAGGTCTCCTAACGCTTGTTTTTCTGGGTTTTTTTTGTTTTTTTAATTTATTTTTTTATTTTTTTTTTTTTTTTACGCCTACAGCAACTGGTCTTCCTAGGTGGTCTCCCATCCAAGTCCTAACCAGGCCCGACCCTGCTTCGCTTCCGAGGTCAGATGGGATCAAGCGTGTTCGGGGTAGCATGGCTGTAGATGGCTTGGGTCTTTCCATTTTTAAACACAGACATACAGACACACCTAAATACTTGAATAATGTCATTTGTCATAGTTATGTTTTGCTGCTAGGAAAAGAAACAACAGAAGGAGAAGGGACACTATTTTCCCCTCCAGCCTGGGTGCTAAGCAAGTGCTGTGCTTTGAAGAGGGGGCTGGGAAAACCTGGGAAAACTTCATCCAGCTAACAGGAACCCAGGGCTCACTGAATCTAAACAGATAAAGCTCGGCTCTTTCATTTCCCAGTCCCAGACAGAGGATGGAGGAAAGAAGAATGCCGTAAATCAGCTGCCACATAATCATGCATTTTTAGAGTCTGCTTGTAATTAGTCTATATTCATAGTGCTGTGTGGGTAGAGAAATATGCACCCAAGGAAACTCTGAAAACCAACATGTTTGTTTCAAGTGACTGATCTGCAGGAACCATATGCCAAGTGGCTGAGTCCCTCCCCAACTGAGAGCAGTGAGAGAACCGGAGGCCATGCGTATACATACACACACCTTGATACAGCCTTTCCTGCCTCCCCCAAGCTCACATCACTTCATCTGGCTTTGAGCTATACTGAGACTTTTTCACACCAGGAAGGATGCCAGATGTTTACCTGTATTCAGTCCTCCTTGCAGCCCTACAAAAGAGTCACTCTCACCTATGACTTACGCTTATTCGTACACACAGAGTGTAGTAGCATCATTCTACTAAGATTGAATTCACAGAACCATCTTCTTTTGTTCAGTAATAATGATAATCATGAATACCAAAGACCAGGACCTACAATTTCTAAATTATATGCATATTAGATATCTCATTTGAGCCATGTGAAAACTTAAAGTTTGACTTTGTATGTATCTAGTGATTTTGGCCTTTGTTGGCAAAATCAATATGTTATATGCTCTAGAAATAGAAAAAACACTAATCTGACTTTGCTGAATTTCTGTGTATGACAACTTTCCAACTGTCCTCCCTTCTGGAAGACCTTAGTAAAGCACTTAGGGCAGGGACTATGCAGTGTTGGTGATGCACAAGCTTCATGTATGTATGTCAGCAAGTTTTGCTTTGAACAAACCCTCCAGGTGAGTCTGGTGCACAAGAACGTGAGAACCCTGGAATTGTAGCGACGCAGGCCAGACGCTTGTTCCCTTGGTTCTGGGCCCAGCGTGGAGAGAGGGAGTAAGAGTCCTTACTTCAGCTAAGATAGGAATCTACTGCTCAGGATAGCCGGAGCCGCCGTACCTCCAGGGCATATGTCATTGTTCTCCTGTTCTAAAAATTGCTACATCTGTACCTGCACAAGCTAATAAAAAGTCTTCGCCACAGGGTTGAGCGCTTTATTCAGCACTGTCTTAGGCCCGGATTCTTCCCGGCCTCCTCTGGCCTACAGGACGGCACATGTTCACCAGGGCTAGCAGATATCCCAGCTCCTCCCACCTTCCGTCCTGAGCCAATCAGGACATCCTCCAGAGTCCACCTGCATCTTGGGGTCCTGCCTGCTGAACTTATTCTTTTTATTCGTAGTATTCCCTCCCTAGGTCTGATTCCTGCAGCCTCTGTTTAGAGCTTTACCAAGGCCAGTCCCCATGAAGAGTCAACCTCCTACCTGCTCAGCCTTGGGCAGAAGCCCTGAGACAAAGGGGAGGGGCCCCCTCACAGAGACCAAACGTGAAAACAGGGCCAACAAGGGAAGAGGACAGTAACTTATCAGTCCGGTGAGAAGGAGGAAGTAGAGTTTCCGTGCCAGACAGACTTGCTGCCGACCTGCCTCCCTTCTGATGAGCTGAATGACCTACTCACATTCTAAATCTGAGATGCAGTGTGCGTATCTGTACAACTAGAGAAAAGTAGTTAGCCCACTGGCACAGTGCTCAGTGAACTGTGAAAATGTGTGATCTGAAGCTGTCGTTCTCCCAGGCCCTTGCATAATGTTTATCTAGGAAGCCAAGGAAGGAAGGAGCCCACCCCTGGCATGAATGAAAGAGCACATGCATTATCCCATCCATCTCTGGGGATCTCATCCCCAGCCCAGCATGGGCCAGTCAGGAAGAACACAGGGTGATAAACATCTCACAGACCTAGTGCCACTGGGGAGTCTTTTCAAGACAGTGTGCTTGGGGAAACTCGAAGGCACTGACAGAGGCCCTTGGGCTAGGAAAGGGTAAAGAAAAAACAGAAGGAGAAAAAAGGTCAGAAAGATGGCATGACAAGGGTAACTAAAGCAACAATAGTACGAGAGCTGACATGCATCCAAGGCTGCTATGTACCATGCACTGGGCTAGAGGCTTCCTGTGGACCATCTCATTCACCCTGAGAACAGCCTAATGAGATGGTTTCTCACGGTGGGAACCAAAGCTCAAAGAAACCTGAGCAAGGACACACGCCCTGCAAGAACGTCTGCATGCAACTTCATGACGGCGGCACTGCTCCCACACTAGGTTGTGCTTACCTGTTCTCACCGCAACATAAGCCTCTCCGTGCCCATGTCCCGATAAGTAAATGACAGTGACCCACATGGTGTCGCAAGGATTTAATGCATTGATTGACTTGCAGAACTCAACACAGAGCCTGAAACCTAACAAGCGCTCAATAAATGGTGCCTGTGGTGAGAAGGCAGGTGTGGCGGCGGCGCGGGGCTGCTCTGGTTCACCTGCACAGCCTCAGCCTTCGGCCAGACCGCGCACCTCACTGGCATTCAGGAAGCGTGCTCGGATGAAGGGGCACGCACGCAGGAACACAGGCCCGAAGGTCTGCCCGGCCCCGAGTCAGCCCCAGCCTTCCCCATTCAGGCTCCAAGTTCCCTCGGAGTACGGCTAACCACCCCCTGTTGCTGCAGGACCCGTGTTAATGCTCTCATCTCATGTGTGCAGGCATCCTCTGCCCGGCCCCTTCCCAGTGCCCTGCCCTCAAGGAAATGTTTATCTCTCAATCGGGAGTCATCAAGGAGCTTTGTCTCACTACAACAGAAATGAGATCACAGCACAATCACTGCAGTTACCCCAGGGGAGAGTCAAACTCCTCTCTCCACCAGAAACACCCACAGGTTTTGCAGCTGGTCAAAATGATTGACTGGGAAGTCCAGCTTCGGTCCTCTCCAGAAAAATGGATGTAATAATGGCTACCCACCAGGGTGCGAAGAGGAAGTGAGCAGGTATATGGGGGCTCAGTGAACGGAGACTTCTGTCTCTCCTCCTTCCCTTAGCACACAATCACGTGCACAGACACGGCTCCCTCCGTTCCTGCGGCTGTCTCTCCCTCTGCTCATGTGCCCTCCAGACCCACTCCCCGCCCTGCTCTGGGCCCTGGGATGCTGACTTGTGTGAACATGCTCACCCGGGCCCATCCCACAGGAAGCGCCAACAAGAGGTCAGAGGGTGGAAGTAGAGAAGTGAGAGGACACTGACTCCCTGGGTTCACCCTTCCAGTAGCACTCTGGTCCTGAAAGTCACAGCTCTGGTGCTAGCCTTCATCCACGACGACAGCTCCCTCTGGGTTTTGGCAAACCCTCCTTCCCTTGATGTTCTGGCCTGGGGTGGTAATGGCTGCTCGGTGTTGCTAGCCCCAAAGTGCTTCCCCATCCCTTACTGATTTTCCCTCAACCCTCCACAAGCTGTTATAAATACTTCATTCACTGACCTCTCCTCAATTCTCCCATTTGAGAGCATCCATCTCCCTTTAGGATGCTGACTGATAGCCCAGGCTCCTCTTTGGGTTCATAATGTTAACCATCATTATTTGAAGCATATTCTGCAAGTCCATCTCTTCCAAAAAATCTCCCCAGATCAGCTTTAAAATATTATAAGCATGCCTTATACCTACCATTTAGCCTGTGTCATCCTCCCTTCCTACCGCGAGACCTCGCCCCTTGCCCGCGACCCTACACACCAGCCCAGAGAAGGCACAGACTCTCCCCTCTGCCCCCTCCAATACCTAGACAAGCCATATGTTCTCCAAAGAGTTTTAAGAGACCAATAAATATTTCCTCCCTCACTCACACCCAAGGACATTGCTTCAGCTCTTCTGTTTTAAACACCAATGATTTTTCACACTGACCTTTTCTCAGTCCTTGACTCACAGGAAGGTCTGGCACGGGGAACGTGCCTGCCACAGTCTCTAGCTTCCAGTGTCCACAGGGGAATGGCTTCGGAGAACCACAGGATACTGAGCCTTAATAAAGATAATCTGTGCCCACGCCCTCATTTTGGTGAAAGAGAGGTGAAGACCAGGCTGCTGAAGAGGATGGCCCAAAAGCCACAGGTGAGTTTGTTAACAGGATAGAGACCGACCAGGCCACTGTCTTCGGGGAGGCCCTGTACACCTGGCCTCCTGTTGAGGATCTCATGGCTCTCAATGCTTCTCCAGACATGTATGAAATATGCTCCGGGACGCCACGAAGCCAGAGGAGTAACATGCAGCTTCCTCCTAGAGATCCATTCACTTCCAAGTTTCAGGGGAAGGGAGCAAAGGTTATCACCCTAGCTGGGGCTAGGGTGAGGCAAGTGAGGTACTCTCTTAAGGCACAGAATTTAAGAGGAACCCAAAAAACTGAGTGATCATTTTAATTCATTATCTTTAATTTTAATTCATTATTTTTAAAAATCAAAATTAATGCCAAAAGACCCAGGACAAACAAAATATCATAACTTTTTAAATAAAGACAGGATCTCGTTCTCCATTTACATAACCCTGACTCGCCTGCCTCATCCTAATCCTGCAACTGGTTCTGATAAAACTTTATTTACAGAAAGGGAGGGCCAATTGGCCAGTTTGAGTTTTTAACATGTTATTTATTTTGATGACTGAGATTCTCTAGTGTCCCCTTAAATTTTGGGCCCAAGTCAAGTGTGCCTTACTCTCCTCAACTTAGTCCCAGCCCTGCTCACTATAAGTCATCTAAAATATGCAAAAATAAAGCAAACATAGCTATACAGAGGCATAGAATACAAACCCATGTAATTTTTAAGATAAAACAACAGACTTCGAAACCATCTTATGCTGTGGGCGACACCATCAGATTCCTGGAGGTTGACCCCTCCTGGATTCAGAGGAGTTTCATTTCCTAGAGACAGCGTTGCACAGGATTCTCCTGGTAAATCAGGTGACTCGTTTGGCTCCACTTCGGAGCTGAGGAAGCTGATGCTGAGAGACGTTCACTGAATGGTCACGTGTTACCGCATGAGTGAAAGATGAAATCCCAGCAAATGACGGCCAGTTAGCTGAGTAAAGACATACTTGTATCTGAACCCCATGCTCAACTATTACTAAAAACAGACAAGTCAGTGACCCAAATATGCCTCCGCTAACTTGTCAATCCACTTCTCCCTATACCAAGTGTGCCAAGCTTTTGAAATAACAGGTTAGAAATAACTATAATTGCTACTTCAGTAAGGTGTTCCAAAGGTCTGGTAGATACCAAACAGCATCACGATTATACAGATTATACATTTAGGAAGCACACGTAGCATCACGCGAGTTCCAGATCTAATCGTGCCCCACTGTGGTAACCTAAAACTGAAGGCTGGGGTTCAGTGCCATCTGTTTCAAATGTGTCACCCTCTACATTCTCTTCTACTGTCCTCTCTCTCTGGGACAATCACCCCCCTGGCCCCAACCCCAGCTAACCTTACATGAACTTCAAATTCAGTTCACACATCAACCTTTTGAGGAGCCTTCCAGGACATCTCTTCTGCATTTGTTCATTCATTACCTCATTCATCCATTCCATAAGTGCCTAATGAATTTATTTAGCCCAGCATAGAGTGTGGACACAAAGACGCATTGTCTGATTCCCCTGGAGTTCAAGGTCTCCAATCTCCACGGCATCTGGTGTCTCCCACCACCTTGTGGTGGGATCATTTCACACTGAACTCCACTGGTCTGATCCTATTTTGTTCTTCCAGCTTGAGCAGAGCTCCTCAAAGCCATGTCCTATCCATCTTTAAATCCCCAGGGCATAGCAGGACCTAACCCAGAATAGGCACTCAATAAAAATATGAGTGAGTGAGAGACCACATTGGTGTGTATCTTGCTTTGGTGTTTCAAGTTGCCTGTCTGATCATTGTGCCTGTGAGCCCTGCCCTCTGGCCATTTCTGTCTGTCCCTAATTCCCACGTGGGATGCCCACAGGAAACAAATCTGCCATTTCTATCTAAAAGAGCCACATCAACTAGCTGTGCCAGGAATTTTCTCTATAATTCTCAATCAGTGCACATTCTTGAGCCAACTGGCCAACAGGCTGTTGAAGGACTTCAAAGGTAGCATGACTAATGTTATGTTTTTGATTGGAAAGTGGAGAAAGAGCTCTTAGCGACCCACTCTCCGTAATTACGTGAAGCAAACACCTCCTCCAGTACAGCCATGTAAGTCCGATTCAGTTTTTGCTCCCCAGCCCTCCTACCCTGCCCGATGACCAGCACAGACCGATGAAAAGCCATGCCTGCTGAACGAATAAGCAAAAGGACCTGCAAGTCCACCTGTTTGGAACAGTGAGAATGTGTGTGATTCTGTAGCACCGATTCCTAACTTGTACTTCAATTCCCAGATTCCATATATAAGCCTGAAGACTGTGTTCACCTCAAAATCCCAGTGTGCTTCTGAATTAGGAATCAGCTCACAAGGGGCCAGGCTCATCGATGAGCCCCCAGCCAAGTGCATGGGGGCTTCAAGCCTGAACAGACACTGATCTCACAAGGGAGCCCTGAGAAGGTGGAGGCCCAGGGCTCCAGATCACCACATAGAAGCACAGGGCACCAGCACCCATTCCTTTCCCTCCATTAGCCAGACCCTCCTTCTCCCCTGGCCTCCTCCCTGGACTCCCTGCCTCTAGTCCAGACGATTTCCCTTCCACGGATCAGCCTTTGCCAAGCACCTTTGCCTATAAACCAACCTTGGCATTTGAGGCCTTCCCTAATCTCATTCTCCCACCCCCCAAACGGCTATGTTTCTGAACGTTCCCTATACTGAAATCTCTGCACACATTCAAAGTCATCTGCGGGCAGACCTGTCTCTTTTCTAACCCTCATCTGCCCCCTGGGCACACGCATGTGCACACACATACTTTCTCTCCCTCTTTCTCTCTCTCTCTCTCATCTAGATTTACCTAACAT